>NC_085005.1:27744286-27911786 GCF_963854185.1 Sardina pilchardus
CGTAAAAAAAACACCCAGCATCCCTCCTCTGAGGCACCATGCTGCATGCTTTTAGAGAGCATCCGTGTTCCCGCTTTTCATGTCATCTCCCCCCCCTCCCCCTCAATCATGGCACTGATCTTAGAGATTAAACAATGGCACCGCTGGGGAGCCAAAAGCTAACAGCTAACAGTCCTGCTGTGCCACTGCTGGAGATAAAGGCGAGCGGAGGCTGCAGGTGCCTGATAGAGGCGTGAACCTGCCTGGAGATAGAGGCGTCGTTGTCTGACAGCAGCATCTATTACAAACCCCACTGCACTCTCATCGGAGATGCTGGGGTGGAATAGGGAGCAACAGGGAGAGAGCTGGTTGCTTTATTGCCAGTTTATTTTGCAGGAGGCCCTGGCAGTGTATACAACTAATGAGGGAAACCAGGTAAAACTATGCCAGAGGTTTTTTGTGTTTTGCTGTTTGATGTTGATATGCATCCCTGTCTGAGACAGAGGTGCTGCGTTTGGTTGGCGTTTCATCAACCGCCCGCCTCCAGGGAGAAGCAACAGCGATTACATAAGTGTTACAGATTTATGCGCCGCAACAGTTTGCCACAAGACACAGGGCTCCGACAGCACAGGGTGCCGGCGTAAGATATTTAGACGGAGTCGTGTTATATCTCACCACAAAGTGCACACAGCGCTGATATCTGGAGCCCTGCCAAAGTCGGTGACCCCATGTTAATTACGCTGGCGATAATCACAACTTTGATCCACTCACAATGGGGCTGTGGTGAACTGATGAAATTGTTATTTGCCCACACAAATATAAAGAATTATGCTCAAATGAAGAATATGTGATTCCATTAATCCACAAATGCTTTCCACTGCCAACTGTCATTATGAAGCGCTTAAAGAGAAGATGTCCAAGAAAAAGAAAAAAAAAACGGAAGAACGAAGCTCAATCGTCTGTTTCAGCTATGAATTAATTAAAAGCAATAGAACAAAAGGGCATTAACTAAATAGTTATGAAATGACTGACGTCTTCCCAATCCTCCTCCATTCCATTTCTGAGGCACAGAAAAGAACTTGAAGCACACTGTCTCTCCATTTAGAGTCTCCAGTGATGAGACTTAGATGAGCACAATTTAATTTGCATACTAATAACTGCCAACTTTAATGGAGTTGCACATTAACTTGTGAAATCTACCGATTGATGATATATGGAACGCAACGTGTTGCAGATGCTTTGATCTACAGGGGTGGGCATTCTTCATCTAACTCCTGATGAGGCTATGAAAGGCTCTTCAGGAGACCTGGCTTTGATGTACAACCCACTCTGGATCCTGTAGCGATACAGACAGTTTCAAAACGCATCCCCACCACAATAGAGAGAACATTGGTGCTGTAACAAGCCCTTATTTCCACATTCATGAGATTATTCATGCACACTGAGTATTTCAGTTCTGGAGGGGGAAAAAACAGTGCATCATCTGGACGCTTTGCATCTTCATTCTCATTCAACCACTCGTTTCCTCCCAAGTCCCAGAAGCTCTGAAACCCCTTGTAGCTCATTAGCAGCTAGGCTAACATGTTTCCTGATTGGTGCCCATCTTACACATACACACACACACACACACACACACACACACACACACACACACACACACACACACACACACACACACACACACACACACACACACACACACACACACACACACACATACACACACACACTCTCTCTCTCTCTCTCTCAGATTCAGATTCAGATTCAAAGTGCTTTATTGGCATGACAAGGGGTACTCATATTGCCAAAGCAGGCAGACAAAACAGAAAATAGTACAATCTCTCTCTCTCTCTCTCACACACACACACACACTCTCTCTCTCTCTCACACACACACACACACACACACACACACACACACACACACAGTCATGCAAACGAGGCTGGTCAGTGGTGTGAGAGCTGTGTTCGTGTCCATGCCCGGTGATATCTAACGCCCGGGGGGGGGGCTGGAGCGTGGGAACGTCCACCTGGATGTGCTTGGCTGCCTCCCTGCAGGGCCTGATTACTCCGCCGTACCGTCACACCATCCTCGCTGACCATCTCGTTTTTCTCCTGCCATTTGGCCTGCTTATTTGGTTCACATGAATTATCCATCTGTTCAGGCATTTTGTACTCTTTAAATGGTTCATTTTATATGAAATCGTACCAATGTCATCTCTGCTGGGCTTTGCCCTGCCATGTGCTGATTTTGCTTCAGTCCTGCGGTGAGTGGGTTGATTGGTCTACACCTAGTTTTCAACTTTTCCTCTATAGTGTGTAATGTGATGTTTCCCCCCCATGTGTTCAAACTGTGTGTCTGCAATGAGTTTTAATCTCAGACCCAGTGAAGTAAAAGCTCGCTTTACAGTAATGGAGCTAAGAAAATAACCAACATTGAATTGAATTGATTTGAACTGAAATGATGGCAATGATTGCTCCTCAATAGCATGTGATGGTTTTCTATGCGTGCCTTGAATATTAACGTACAACAAAAGACCCGTGGAGCCCTTTATCATGACATGATTAGCTACAGGCTTTAATCAGTGATCCACTTAACAATGCTCACCGTGCTTGTGCACGGAGTGTGGATGATGTGAATAAATCATGGGGAGGGATTATCAGGCAGATCTCTCCTAGCAATAAAACCCTCGTCGCACCATCCTTTGGTATCAGTTGGTTGTAGTGGTGATTACAGCCCTACATGGCTCTACAAAACAGTTTCTCCACATCATCCACCTCTGTTTGAGTGAATAAATTAAATGTTGCGTGGAGAGGAATCATACAGTAAGCATCCATCGGAACGCTATCCAGAGCCAAAGTACAGGCTGAGGGAAATGTTATCTATATTAATGTGACTGTCAGCTACCCACGTTGGTCATTAAGTCATGCTTTTCTTGGGGAGTGTATGGTGTGTGTGTGTGTGTGTGTGTGTGTGTGTGTGTGTGTGTGTGTGTGTGTGTGTGTGTGTGTGTTGGGTATAGAGAGAGAGCAAGAGAGAGAGAGAGAGAGAGAGAGAGAGAGAGAGAGAGAGAGGTATCCCCTGGCTACAGCATATGACTCACTCTCCACTGACAGGATTGGCGGCATCCCCCACAAAGCACTGTCATTTCCATTTTCATTCCATTCTCTCAAAACGAGTTCCCCTCATTCCATTCCATCTCACGCAGCCAGTGCCCACCACACCCACCACCACCACCACCACCACCCACTGCCCCCAAACCCATCAACATTCAGGCAGCCATAACAAGCAATGGCATTCGAAATGGGCTCGCCATCCCATCTTACTGGAAGCACATAACTGAAACAATCCAAAGTAATGTCTTCTTTTTTTTTTTGGTCAAGTAAATGCAATATCTGCTAAGACACTCCAATTTTATCGTTCCACTTTTTTCATTCTGATGTTACAGTTCAAAAAGTTAGCGCTAATAACGCTAATGACGCTAATAACATTGCAATGCATTTGGCACTGTGCTGAAATGGCAGTCATGCCACAGTGGTGCTCTTTTTCGTCAACCGCCCAGAGCTTTATTGTCTGATGGTTCATTCTCTCATATGGCCAACTGCTGTCTTCATTGTCCCACCCCCCCCCCCCCCCCCACACCCCCCCTCGCCAAGCACCCCAACCTCCAAAGGGCACAGACTGGGTAACTCATATCATCCATCGGTCGCAATCAATATCAGAAGCGCTTAAGCCAGAGGCATTCAATCCGCCACCAAATATAATTACATTCCAATCTGGCACCATCTGATCTGGCTTCTGCAGGTGGGACCAGGCCCAAAACAGCAAAGCGGCCATTAAGACCATTTCCCGCCTTTAGTTGGCTCCACACTCGGGAGACAAGGAACAACTTGGCAGGTGGTTGAGATGCCTCGGAGCAAGAGAAGCCAATTACTGCCCTCAATCCCACCACCCCCACACAGACACACCATGTGCTGTGGGGTACGCAGACTATACGCACCACTGTGTCCCTATTCCACGCGCCAGTTTTGCAGTTGCAGTTAACGTTGGAACGTTAAGAGCAACAGTGGAACAGACTAACAATGTCGAGTAGGCCACGAGGTACAAGATGAGAATATTTGACAGGCCCGAGCACCTTCTGCTCCACAACCCACGACATTTCGCCATCCAACAATGCACTCACATGTGATGTGTGTGTCAAATGCACAATGTGAATGTGTGTGTGTGCAACTTAAATGAAAATGATGACATCAGAAGCTGTCCATTATACAGTATGTTCCTGATAGTGCTGTAAGATGTAAGCTGTAAGATTTTTCACAGGCAAATGCATAAATACTTCTGTGTGATTTGAGCATCCTTCTTACTGTAACTAAACCTCTGCTGTGTTTTCGAATACTAGATTAATTACATTTGACAAGGCTTTTAAATAGTCGACTTTGACAAGGCTTTTAAATAGTCGACTTTGTTTTCATCATGCCAGTTAATGTATCAAATTGTCATCATCTCTTTCCCACTTATGACACCAATGTGTGAGAACCAGAACTAGAACTAGAACTAAAACCAGAACTAGAACCGGCCGGTTCCCCTTGTTTCCCCCTTATAAGGCTCAGCCTCACGAAGGTATTCCCTACAGTGTAGAACATCAGAACTATGCCACAACACAAAATAAAGTAATATTTTACATGTAAGATTCTCAAAAGTGACCACTGTTATATAAAGTGACCTTTGTACTGCTATGATCATAACCTGATTCATGACTGTCAGCTGGAGCGATTTTCATTTTGTATGAGTGACAGAACGTCAGCCAACAAGTGCTCAACTTCATCCAGACTGTTGGAAAGCACTCCAAATGTCAAGCAGGTGGGGAGAATATGGAGCCTGGGAGGTGTCATTGTGTGATTTTGTATATTGAGAGAATGTGCGATCATTTTATTGTGTGTTCCTTTTGCTAAATTGTGCGTTCATTTTGCAAAAATCAAAAAGAGAGCACACTTTAGTCAAATGAACGCACTATATACAGTAGTGAAACAAGCACACAACTTCGTAAAATCAGCACACAATTTAGTATAACATGTGCACAATTTGCTAAATTGAGAGCACTTAGTAAAATGAGAGTAGAATTTACTAAATTGAGTACACAATTCAGTAAAATGAGCACACATTCTCTGTCAGGGTTTTTTAGAACATGTAAGTAACGGTAAGTAGGCCTAACGTGGTAGCATCAATATCATGTGGCCATGATAATGTTACGTAACTTCACATTACATTTATGTATATTCTAACAAATAAATAAATGCGCTGTATTGTCTACAGTAAAACAGTCTAGGCTGTGTTAAACTGCCTGTTACAACGGGAAACATCTGGATTTCAAAACAAAGTAGCTTAAGAAACCCTTCATCCTCTCTCTCTATCTCTCTCTCCCTCCCTCCTTCACATACACACACAAATGTCCGCCCACACTCATACACACTTGTAAACTTGTAAACTGGTGCACAGTAGCATGCCGATATTACTCTTCTTGCTGACCATCAGAGAAGTTTCGATGGTGTAATTACTTTATTAACTTAAACGCTATTGCATATTACTGTAATCAATAAGAAGACCAGCATGATTTTGGCTGCACAATATTAAATATTAGTCTATAGCATGGCCAATATTAGGCCATGCTATAGACTAATCACACTAAGCTTAATTAGCCTGGCTAGTGCAAACCTCTATGGAGTGAGGCAACATGTGTGGAAATAACTCACACATCTTCTTTTTGTGTATCCAAGAGTGAGTTGAGCAGCAGAGACATTGCCAGATAATCGTGGTTAGGATCTAAATGTGATCTGTTTGCTTATCAGATGTTTTATGAAATAGAAGCTAATTTATGCTATCATCTGGATAATTAGAAACAACTGTTCAATTTTATTATATGGATAGGCTTTGTCCCCACCAATGGGGTATGTTTGTATGTATCCAATCAACTCTGGTGTTCATGTGCATTTGGAGAGAGGAACAGAAGGGGGAAAATCTCACTGTAGCCTAACACACACGCACATGAATATGTTAACCCAGAACGATGCTATCTAGCGAATTTGACCTGACCCACCTGAAACTCGCAATATCACCTGTAAATCTCACACTCTCACCCGCACCCGCCTGACCTGGGGGTCAACCTGCAGATGCCCTCAGGTAATAAGTCGGCCAGCACAACACTAGACTAGTCAGTTTCATCCAGACTACAAACATTCCTTTGCGATTCAAAAATTGCAACATCTTGGCATCATGTTTTCCAAATTTCATGAACCATCTACTGTAGGAGAAAATCCCAAATTGCAACACTTCTTGTTGGGTGTGGCCAATGCAGTGTACAAACGTTGCTTTGGGAGCTCTACACGCCTTCCAATTGTTTTTGTCACTGACACATGGGGGCGCTAAGGCGTTCCAGAGCCGTACTCAAGGGCACGCCTTGCCATACTCAAGGTCCCTGAATAGCAAGAGTGAAAACTGATGGACATGCCAAATTTCATGAGTCCATGCCCATGGGAAGCACCTCAAAAAAGGCAAGGTCTTCGAGAAAGGAAACGGCTTCTCGTTCTCAGCACGCCCCTCCTGTGCTCAGGCCCTAATAAGAGGAGTCAAGGGGAGACATTTAAGGGACGTAAATGCGTTTAAGCACAGAGCAGATGGATGGATAGCCTGCCACACACCACAGACAGCAAATGGCACCGCGCCGCATCCCCAAGGCTGAGATTCAGATAACAGATAGGACAATTCACAAGGTAATTTTCTCCAATCTAACACAATCTGGCCGATGATGGTGTTTATTTGGTGAGAGCCTCTCAACACAACCACATCAACCGCCAATAGTAATCACACACCGCCAACGGCAGGTAATGAATAAAACACGTAAGAGAAAAATAACGCATTCGGGGAGATTGCTTCTCTAGGATGGGTAAGCCACACAATCTCACCACCAGTCTGGACATACATGGGAGACTACCTAGCCCCAGTGTCTCATTCTTGCTGTAGGATATACAGTACACTTAAATATATATGTGTATGTGTGTGTGTGTGTGTGTGTGTGTGTGTGTGTGTGTGTGTGCCGTAGGGTGCTCCAAATGAAATCTCAGTGGCAGTAGCACTTGAGCCATCACACACACACACACACACACACACACACACACACACACACACACACACACAAACACACACATACACACATACCACTAAACCTTCAAACTGCCTTCATCGGTAAAATATGGATTGCAGGAAAAAAACAATCTACTTTACCAATCTACTTGATCTGGTGCAGAAAGGGTTGGACAAAAACATCAATCTATCCCAGTGATATAGTTCACTGGCGCAAAAATGGACCAGAAAAGCAGTCTAACCATCTACTTAACTGCTAAAAAAAAAATTAACCTGCCCTTGCAATCCACTGGTGCAAAGAAATCTGTCTGGTCAGCTGTATCCATACCACCCACAGCCTGAGGGCTCAGACTTCAATTTCCGAAAGGGCTTTCCCTCCAGGCACCAGCTGTGGTCACTCTGACTGACACTGGCTGGCACCAGCTGTACCGGTGGCAGTGCCCTTCCCAATGGGTGGGTGGTGCCCGTGGGCAAGTGCCCAGCTGACTGCCAGCCTGCGCTGCAAATTAGACAAACGACAGGAGCGAGAATGGCAGCGTGTTCAAAAAAAAGAAAAGAAAGATGAGTAGAAGAAGATGACTGAAAGAATGATGAGTGGTCTATTTTCACCTCCCGGTGAAAAGCGGTGGAAGAATCGTGTCCTTTCCAAGGCCAGCATGTACCGGTGGAAAGGACCTGGTTAAGGCTCTGAACGAGTGGGGATATTAATGCATTAAACCATTTTATGTGGAGCCTGAAAGTCCCCCGTTCAAGTTCAAACAGAGCAGCATACAAGGATGAATAATAAAACCGAGACCATACGCTCCAGTGGTCCATTCCTTCACGTGTATTTCATGCAATGGGAGCATATTTTAGCATTCATGAAAGCTGAAGCGATCCACAGTGAAATATGGGAAAATGGTGAAAACAAACTTTTCGAAATGTGACAGGAGCTCGTATAGACATGCAGGACAGATACAGGTCTCTTCACCTGAGTTATTGGAGAACCAACAGACAGACACCGAACCAGATCTTACAAAGAGGCCCTCAAAACTTCACCCCTCTCTCCGTTCGGGAACCAGTCGAGCGGAACAGAGAAATTCAATTATAGAAGAAGAAGCGTCGCTATCTGCCGCACGAGATAAACGGGACGAGTCCGGGAGCAATAATGGAAATCTCCACGGTAATCAGAGCCATTATGAAAAACCATAGCGACCCCCGCCATCCGTCATCATCTGTCACAAAGAATAAAGCCGCCGAGTAATTTGCATAGAGGACACAACATGAAGGATAAGATGAAAGAAATTTTGGAGAAATGGTGCAGGGGGGTGGGATGGGGGATGGTCATTTAGCAATGAACTGTGGGATCATTACAACTGGGGCTAATACAGAGAAGCACTGACTAAGCCTGGAGGGAACTGAGGGAACTCAGACCGGGGCATTCAGACGGGCAAAAGTGCCGCAGATCAAACGGTGGCTCGCTCCATGAGCTGCCCACGACGCATGCGGCCATGAACCTTCATGCCTTTTCCTGTGAGGTGACTGGAGCTTGGTGAGGCGGTAACGTGTGCAGGTGTCGGGCATGGGGTTGTGTGTGTGTGTGTGTGTGTGTGTGTGGGTGTGTGTGGTGGGAGGATGGGTAGGGTTGGAGGCTGTGGGGGTAGGGGCACCTATTCTTAGTTCTCGGAGACACCTCTCACTGCCACGCAGTTCCGCTGGAAGGCATGTCTGAAGCTGGCCTATGGCATTAATATTAAAGTGACAGCCTGCTGCCAGTCTGCAGGATAGAACACAGGGAGAGAGAGAGAGAGAGAGAGAGAGAGAGAGAGAGAGAAAGAAAGAAAAGTAGGTAAGAGAAAAGGGAGCATAGAGAGACAGAGAGAAAGAAAGAATGAGAGAAAGAGAAAGAAATAACAGATAGAGACAAAGAACAGTGAGAGAGAGAGGAGAAGAGAGAGAGAGAGAGAGAGAGAGAGAGAGAGAGAGAGAGAGAGAGAGAGAGAGAGAGAGAGAGAGAGAGAGAGAGAGAGAGAGAGAGAGAGAGCAAGACAGACAACATGCTAGAGATGACACTGACAGAGACTAATGGAGTGCTGGCTGTGGCTGCTGAGCGGAGCGGTGTCAGCTCCCCCTCTGTCCGCCCTTTGATCTCCACGCGCGAGCGAGCGAGCGGCTCGCAGGTGTTTGCAGCTGCGGAGGGACACAGCCACCGCCGGCCAGTCAAACAGCTCTAACAACCCGCTACACACACAGATAGAATGAGACGTACGGACAGAGAGAAAGAGAGGGAGAGAGAACAAAGAGGCGAAGAAAAGAGACTTCGGCTGTTTCCTAATCAAGATAGACATGTTCTGAGCCAAGGTCGGAAACTATGCGATAGACTCTTTTGGCCTGTACAGAAAACGGATAACAACATGTAGTAGTCTCTGTCTCTATCAACTGGTGACACAGAAGCCACTTTCCTTTGAAATACCCCTGATGAGTTACAGTAACACAAACACCAAAGACCAAATCTGATTGGTTTATGAGAAGAGTGAACTTCAGTGAACGTCTGTGCACATATCTCAAACATTGTTGGACACCTCTGACCACCTGTCTTTTCAATGAGTGGCTCTCCATTTCAGCCGTGAGAGAACAATAAGGTGAACACTACAGTAGCCGACGGCTCATTAGAAACTTCTCAGACAGCAAATATAGACATCCGCGGTTGCCACTGGCAACACCAATATGAGCAAGAGGCCTAATTTCCACATGAAATGCATTTAGTGAAACACTGTTCACTCCTTTCGTTTGAATCAAAGGTGAATACCAAGATGTTCCAAGCACCAGCTAAGAGCTGGTTTTACATAACACTTTTAGAACATTCCACTTAGAAGGCCAGTGTGGCTAGATTGATTGATTCTGTTGACATTAACAAATGTGATGTGTTTCCGTGGGGTTGCAGCTCTTAAGAGAATAACACTAGTGGTGTTTCAGAATGCTATTACAGCTTTGACTACAGATTCATGGCAGGTCATGCTATTTGCACAAGTCTCTAAACGCAGGCGGAAATATTCAAATGATATGCAGGTGACATTTGGACATGGCATATGTGAGATGTTGTTTATGAAACCCAAATGACAAACAAGTTTGAAAATAAAGAATGTCAGTATAAATGTCACTTTCGTTTGGGACTCTCTCCATTGGGATTTGCATTGGGATATTTTTTCACCCTCTACCTCTCATATTGCCGTAGAGGGGCACTAAGTGGGATGAATAGAATTAGGAACATGGGCTGCAATGGCAAACATATTATTTGATAGCTCAAGTCAGCCTCAAAATAAAACCACTATACAAAACTGGATCATTCATTCCATTGACATTGTGATATTAGTCATATACGTAAGTATCCATGCAAACCTGATGGCATACTTATAGAGGACCTTGTTAGCTACTGATGTCCAGTTGTATTCTAATTGCATTTGATTGAATTAATTAATTAATTTAGCCAATAACTCAGAGAGATATGTGTGACCAAGCACCAGAGATTTAAATTAGTAATGCATAACTGTAGAGAGATATAGCATATCAGATGTTTGTGTTTGTGCTTTGTGTTTGTGTGTAGGCTACATGTGTGTTTATGCGCGCCTGTAATTGTGCGCGTCTGACGCCATGGTGGAGGAATAGGATTCCTTAAGCATACCTTTTCACCTGTAGAGGAACGCGATGGCATCTGGAGTATTACGCATATGCAAGTAAGCGGTAGGCTACTACTGTTGAACATGAAAACGGGCAAACATTGCATTATCTACGCTGAAACCGATAACATCACTGACACCCACGATCAAGTTCGAAAACTGACGAAGTCTTTTCTATTTTACATGAAGGTTGTAATTATGCAGTCGTCGGACTATTATGGTGCACGTGAAGTGTCTATCTTCTTGCAACTTTCTTTAAAAACTATGTCCCATCGGTTATTTTCATAAAGTTGACTAAACACGACATCAGATGCTCAACAATGACATTGGACACATAGATTCGACTTACCTGCGCAGCCATAAATGACAAATCCATGGTGATTTGCGCTCAAGACACCACGGGACAAATTAAAATGGAGAGGAAGGTCGAACAAGTCTAACCGGGGACATGAAAACGAATTCTCCGGTCCAATGCAACCTTTTGTCCTTAGCGCCACAATGTCTTCATGGCTCTCGCTTGATGGCTAGATGACTGTATGAGGAACAGACGACTACCGGGAGCGAAAGAGCGAGCAACTGGAGAACGAGAGAGAGGGAAAAGAGAGGGAGAGAAGGGGGACGAGGGGAGGGCGCAACAGCTTTGTCAGACGACCCAATCTCTCGACAAGACATCATCCGTGTAGCATGTAACTTTCATGAAGATTGTTGCAGTAGTCCATGTTATTTAATCGTTTTGCACTCTTTAGTATGTTTTAGTTTGACAAATCGTACATTTATGCAAAGAAGTCGCAAAAGAGATTTAAAAAAAACATTTATGTAGGCTATGTAAACGGTCATTGCAGAGGGCATATCATGTAACGAACATGCTACTGCTCTAAACTATCCCGTCTTCTTTGTTTTGGTCAACGTGGAAGAAATTCGTCATAATAACAGATCCCAGACAACAACTTGTGCAACATCAACAAATGGGGAAAAACAGATAGAGTTGTCAGGCTACACTATTTCCAGCTTAAGAGACAATGATCCAGCAACAATAGTCTAGTATCCTCTTACAATGCCCTCAGCAATGTTGCTATTTCACGACAGTATGTTGTGCAGGCATATGCTGATTCATGGGCTAATGTAACTCTCTTATGCTAAACTTGACCTGAAACCTGACATTTACCAGTGCAGTGCATGGAAGACTGTAATGTGAGTATTAGCCATTTTGTTTTGTCTTTATTTAGGGCTTCATATTATTTAATCCCGTCTGGAATGACTCTTTAGTGCAATCAGTGCCCAGTCTGATCGAGGTCTGAAGGACAATCCAATGTTTATTTAATTGTATGCCATCTCACAGCAGATCCAGGATGATCATCCACACTGTTGTTTGGAGATAATAGGCCATTTGTTTAATGTTTTAACACATTTCATACCAGCATAGAGGTAAACGCTTGACAAGGAAGCAAACCTATAAAACTTTGCATAAGCATGTTGAAACAAACCAACAAATAATTAAAGATCTTATAAGACAATATGGAAAGCAGATAAAGCTTCTGCACATGCATGCATGCCTAAATATAGATCTATTCCTGATTCACTATGGGCAGATATACATGCAGGTATACATTTAGAGACACTTTTAAACAAGGCTTTCCCCAGCACTGCCAAAATTACCCCAACCCAAGGTTCAGCCAGGATTGGGTGGTTCATAAAATTAAGTAATGGCCGTTAATGGTGCCGCTGTAAAGTCACGAGCCCGTCAGGAGAATATGCAGATGATCCAAAGCTGGAATGGTGACTTGCCTCAGGAGAGCAACATAACGTGATCATGTGCCATATAAAAGCCATTAATATTCCACAGTGTTACACCATCTCCCCATTATGAGAAAATATAATATGGATATGACAAAGAATATGGCTTTCAGATTAAGCAATCTAAATGTATCATTATGTGCTGGTGCTGTTTGGAATGTAATGCTGATAGACAATATCAGTCCTTCCAAGGACCCTAGCCAAAAATTGCCCGGCTGGATTTGTTCACGGCATTAATTTACAGGAACAATTGCCCTGGCATGCAATCTCTTAAGCTCATCAATTTTTCATATGTAGTTTCCCTCCTGCCTTTCAGGATCCGTTTTGGCTGGAGAAAGAGGAGCCTGCAGTGATGCGAATATAGCCTGTCAGACTGAGGGAAACTTTAGATAAGCGCAGCCAAGAACAGAAATCACAACGGCGGATTCATGACACTTGTAGCAAACAACAGTGCTACGAAGATGCCAGCTCACTTTACCTTCAGCTACGATATCCATACCTATATAGGTAGACTATGTATAGTGCCTATTCAATGATAGAATCCATCCGTGATACATATGTCCCCTACCAGTGTGTCATATTAAGTGCACTTCCATGTGTCACTCATACACTATCCTTTTGAACATCCTTTTGAACATATGTAAATTTTGACAGCGTGTCACAGCCAAAGGACAACACCATTGGACATGGGCAGCGTTGTGTGTTGTTGTTTTTGTACAGAGTCATGGTCCTGGAAATGAAATGACAGACAGGGACGGGTGTCCATGGTGATATATTGGTTTCATAGCAACGGCTGGCTGTAAACACAGTTAATCTTCGGAGGCCTGGGCCCGGGCTTGGCGATCATTAGGCTCTGGCAGCTGTGTGGGTGGGTACTGTACGCCACCAGGAGCTGGTTATTAGCCTGCCAGCCCCATGTGCAAATGCAGCGCCGCACATTAGCTGCGCAGCAGGCAAAGAAAAGGGAAAATAAATGGGGGTGTTGTTTGTTTGTTTGTTTACAAAACATAAACATTGCCAGTGCCAGTACAGAGGAATGTGTAATGACAATGTGCAAACATTCTGACCTGTTTAAATGTTAAAGTAACCACTCTTTTAACAGGCTACTCGGAATTGATTTGTGAGTGCCTAAACCAATGTTATTATAAGGAGATAAATATGTGATGTTGATTTTGGCTGGTGTGATATTGTTGGGGACATTATTTTAGTATGAGATAAGAGAGAATGCTCAGAGTGCTAGATGTACTCTACTGCTGTATCCGTGCTACAATAGCTACTGATCATGAACATTATGGATTGCATGACAGCAGTCAGAGCTATTCATTAAGTTGATTCACTGTCCGTATACACTGTCCGCACCTCACCAAGACTCCTTACTGTAGAACTTAAGTTTTACTCATTTTTACTTTTACTCATTACATTAAGTTTCCTAAATGACTGCAGGATTTCAATACATCCACGGGTAATGCAGTGTACTGTGAAATGATCCAATATCTTATTGTCCCTAACGGCATCATCAACATTCAATTTAATCACCCTGTAACCATTTTTATAAAGTTTTTTTAATAACTATACTCAGAGGAGGGGGAACTTCTATGAAGATTCCTGAACAATTCACTCAGTTTCATTTAAGTCTTATGACTTTGGACAGTTCCACCAACAACTCCATGTATAACGTGACTTGGTTCCTTATTTCCCCTGACACTATCTCTCCAGCACAAAACTATAATGAACTGTGATTTCTTTTTTTGTTGTTGCATATTTATCTATCTATTTGCTTTAATATGTGCATCTCTGCACCTTGACCACCTGAATTTCCCTCTTTGGGATAATGAAGTCAACTCTGACTTTGACTTGTGACTTTGACCTGATGATCCTCATGCACACCAATTTTTGGTTTTAGCGGAAACTTGACACAGGTGCCACATAATGATGGCTGGTGTGGAGAAGTGGGCCGCCCCTTCCCTGCCAAGCAGACAATCACTGCATCCATAATTAGGATTGGAAAGATAAGTTCCTCGCCGACTCCCATGCTGCTCGCTGTGCAAAGTGTATGAGATCACCATCCTCCACCGTTATTTACGACTTGGGCCGCTAAACATTTGGCTTTTGCACATGTTTCAATGCATAAAGCCTGCTCCCCTGCATTACAATGAGCTTGGTGAGTAGCACTGAGTGTAAATATGACTGGACAGCAAGACCACAAATTTATGCTCCTAGCGATGGAGTGGACGAAGTGGTCCGCTCTCTCTATGATATGATCTTGCATTTTTGGACACACTTCTTGGAAGGAATGTCATCATCTGCACATCGAGAACACTCTGTTAGAGAATAGATGCAGGAAAAATATCAACCTCACCCCCACACCCTTTTTTCTGTTGCAAGTCAATGAAAAACTGGAAAGAAATCAATCATTCATGCATTTTATGGGGAGCCGTAGAAATGTGTAAAAAAATGCTGCCTCTGTATGCAACAGCTAAAGTGTGAGGATATTACAGTAAGCTTCTGCGACAGGGTTCCTCTCCCGAGAGAACATTCCTGGTAGAAAGGCAGTGCATCTGTAATAACATGATGAAGATCTGAAATCACGGGCCTCAAGGGGGCTGGAGACACTGGTGAAAGCCTTAACTCCGGGACACAGCCTAGTTTCCAAGACATTTGCCGCCTTAATCCTGTACACAGTGTTTCATACAATGACTCTAAACTAGGCTGAAGCAGAGTCTGACATCTCACTTTTGACCTTAGAAAGCCTGGATGACCTTGACAGCCTGTCGCTGTGAAAACGAGTGCCAGGTTGAGGCTCTCCTTAGAGAGATGGCTGTTTTGAAGATGTCAAAGGCCTTGTGATTTCAGGTGGGGAAAATCTCATTGTGTGTGTGTGTGTGTGTGTGTGTGTGTGTGTGTGTGTGTGTGTGTGTGTGTGTGTGTGTGTGTGTGTGTGTGTGTGTGTGTGTGTGTGTGTGTGTGTGTGTGTGTGTCAGAAGTCCTCTCATGGCCTGATTTTCTGCTCCGCTTGGTTTCACCGTCATGAGATTCAGAACTCTGCACGGTGAGTTCAGCTGCTGCTGCTGCTGCCTCTGATGCTGCTGTTAAAGTGAGACGTGCTCTGGAAATCCTCCAGGTTTTTGGGCAAGTGTAAATTGTAAAAGTGTGTGTGTGTGTGTGTGTGTGTGTGTGTGTGTGTGTTCATTTAAATGCTACATGTCACCATTTTCAGAATATTTGCTTGCTAATAAAACTTGACTTCTGTCAATGAGTCAATAAAGTGTACAACATTAGTCTGTGTGTGTGTGTGTGTGTGTGTGTGTGTGTGTGTGTGTGTGTGTGTGTGTGTGTGTGTGTGTGTGTGTGTGTGTGTGTGTGTGTGTGTGTGTGTGCGCGCGCGCGTGTGTATGTCTGAGCCTGTGTGTGTGAGTACTGTGTGTGAGTGATCCCGTGGCATCACCTAAAGGATTGAGGTTGCTGAGTCACTCCCTGTGATTCATTTATTAGTGGAACACACATGTACTTATATATGTTTTCAGTCAACACACATATCCATGGCATGCACGCATACCCATGGCCTACATTTATATTGTATACCTATACAGATAGAGAGATAGATAGATACTTTATTGATCCCCAAGGGGAAATTCAAGGTCCCAGTAGCTTAAGACCTACAGTATGATGTCTGTCAGCCACACACTACAGCATTTAAACGTTTATTTCACATACAGGCCTGCACACACGTTTTTTCTTTGGGTTTTTTTTTGGCTTTGTGGTATTGAGGGTGAATACGTTGCTAAATCTAGACTGAACATTATTCCTATGGATCCACCTACAGCTCTCCTCCAACAGAATGGTTTTGAAGGAAAAATGCTTATTGATTCCTTTGTATTACAACAGCAATAACTAAATCAACAGAGCATGGCATGCTATTATTTGTCAAATGCACTGAAAAAGCCGCACTAGATTATTTCAAATCACATAATCGTCAGTTTCTCCCCATTTTTCAATTTGCCCAAAGGGCAGAAAACACATGCAGTCAAACTGCACTCCAGCTGATGACACAGCGCTTAGAGGATGTTGTCACAGAAACGGCGTGGAGTTCATCAGATTGGATCAACGCCATGCTCTTGAAAAGAAGAGAGGGCAGCCTGCACATTGTCAATCACTCTGAGCGAAATAGAAAGTATGTAGAAAAAACATTGTCTGGAAACTGATGTATATCATAATCATACATGGCCCTGACGTTGTTCTGTATGTCCCATAGACTGTATATACAGTCTATGGTATGTCCTATGACATTCATGACATTCATAATGAACCACCAAGAACTGCATTTTATTGGGAATAATAAAAAATCATTAAAGGGTATATACGTGGTTCCTTTTTAGATTTTCATTCATTTCTTGTTGCTACCAACCAGCACTTAATTGTTGGCTGTGCACAGGGATTTCTATCCAATCACACCAAATGTATTTGCTATTGATTCCAGGACATGAAGGGAGGAGGAGTGAGGAGACATTGGAGTTGTGTTTACCAATCAACACCAAGACCGTCCTCACTGGGCTTTTGAGCCACCCTGCAAAGTTAAGAGCCTTACGCAACTATTCCCTTCTGTACGCGGTGACAACCCCACTCTCGGCCAGCCTCGCCGTGTCTGCTGCGACTCACTCAGCCAGTCCCCCCGAGAAACAATCAGCCCTCGTGAAAATCTCCTCCAGCGCAACAGTCTCCTCAACCCCATCCCCCAAGCCCCTGTTGAAGGTCACCTCCTCCTTGAGTGTAGATCAGATCACGCCTCGACGACGCTTGCCCAGGTCTGCTGCGCTCCATTACGTAACGCAACACCGGGGGAGAGCCGATCTGGAACACACAGGAAAAGCCCAGGCAGCCCGGGAAGCCGACCAGAAACCCATCCTCGGTGGACATCTATTTGTTTGACTTCAGTCAATAGCTTGGAATAAAGCATACCTTTGAATGGAGGGGAAAAGAGACTCCCATGCTACAGGGTGATTATGTGCTATGATGGGACTTCTCTTCCTTTTTTCCGTATAGTGATGAGATTGGGGAGTGGGGGGATCACGAGGGATATTGAAAAGGGAATTATAAGTTGTTTGTGTTCACAGATGTGATGGTATTGGAGGCTCTTAAAGGAGTGCACACATTATTCTGCAGGATGTTCTGCTATGATTTTGTACGCCAATAATCAACGGATATTAAATTCACTGTTGTATATCAGTAGAAAAGCGGGTGAACAGTCTAAAGCTGTAACCATGGAGAAAGCCTAGTCCTTTAGGGTAAATTAGATTTTTAGTGCAAATGTGTTTAGTCTGAGACTAGGCTCAGTCCAAATGTGTAACCAGCCCATGGTGTTAAAAATCTCGTCTGACAAAATAATGCCAATGTTGTTTCGTCTGCATTCAATAATCACACAGTATATCTCCAGAATAACACATTCTAACCAGTTTGAGAGGAGACAATTGCCATTATTTGCCTGAATCCAAGCTAAAAATGTAATTATCACAACAATTACTCACCCAGGTCTAAATATGCAGTCTAAATGTGCTTTTAATTGCATGGGACAGGTCCCAGAACAGTGTTTTGACAACACAGATGGTCTTTCTCCAACTTATGGACACACAGTGGACTCTCTCAATGATCTTTTGTTTTTGTAAACAATCAGCAGTCTAGAGGGGCCCGGGAGCTGGATCCACATAACTCCAGCTAAACAGGTGAGACAAGGGCTGTCCGTCCGTAATGGAGGAGCTGAGGTCTGTGTGAGAGTGTGTTGGCCTCCATGTTTAATGACAGAGAGGGAAGACAACCATGAGCAGAGTCAGGCAGACAGGGCAGGAGCTGGAGAGGCCCTCCAGGAGCGAGAGAGAGAGAGAGAGAGAGAGAGAGAGACCAGGCGCCACAAGAGACACACAGTGAGAGTACAGAATACAGACATACATACATACATTTTGCCAAAACACAGACACGCACCACACAATGGATGAAGGCATTACTGGGACATTGCCCTCCAATTATACATATCAAAAGGAGAGCACTAACATTTTGGGAGCACATCCAAACAGGAAGTGACCCCAGGTCAATACATCATAAAGCTCCCAAAAGTCAGGAGACAAACATAAAGATGAGTCCCCTCAGCCAACTCAAAATACAGTTGACTAATATCACACCTCAGAGAAGGAAAAAAACACCGTGACAAAATAGGACTATCTGTGAAAATAAACTCTTTGACTTTGTTAAGTTGTGATACAATACAATAGTCTCTCACTACACTGTGATTTTTACAGAGCAATCACCAAGACAGAAGTTATTAGTCTTCTGATTTCCAGCACTTATGCATGAGACTCGACAGTTAAAGTCCCATTATCCGACCACTGAGCTCCTAAACTGCGTATTTCATGCACAATGGTCCATATTAATGACACATTTGTGTCAGATTAGAGGGGAATGATTATTGCGGTCCTCCGACTTGTCCATTCCCCCCCCCCCCCCCCCCCCGCCGACGAGCCATTTTAATGACAAAGTCACAGAGAGGTGTGAAATCACCATCGGCCTCTTAGGCCTGCATACTGCACCCTTATTCTGCCTTCCTCTCCGTAGGGTAGTGCACATTACACAAGAATAATTAAGCTGATCCAATGCTTTGATAAAGTACATATTAGAAAAGATAGCAAAGGGCTGACAACATTATGGTGCAATGTTACAGTTGCCATTCACCATCCACAAGAGGATAAATGAGTGGGATATATGCAGCACCTCTGTGTTATGGTGCACTCCCACCCTTCCCATTACAGCACAATAGTCATGTCAAGGCAAGCAATTACTTTCCTAATTAGGAAATAAAAAATACACTGCTGTTTAAATGAGGGTGTGAGATCACTGGGGTGATATTAAACATCCACAAGAGGATAAAAATGAATTTACTTGGGATGGACTTCATACTGCATGTTTGAGTTAGAGTGTCCTCTATACGATGGATACTACACCCAAGAGTCATATTAATTAAAAGGAAACAATAGCGTTATGCTAAAGCGGTGTTGAGATATTATACTGTAGGTGTGGGCAAGAGGTGGCTCAAGGTGAATCTGAATGTACTATATTGCCTACAGCCTATTTCAGTTGCAATGTCCTCTTCAACAGGATGCGTATTCAATCAGAGTAGTCGTTAAGGTTTGAAGATTAACCAGGGTGGTGTGACTGTGATATTACTTTGCAGAGAGAGGCGCACTCAAACTCCAAGATATCTCCTTGCTTCTTCGGGTGCGAGTTAAAAGTACCCTATTCCAATGTGCATAAGAACCGCACTCACTAGTTCATTATCTTTTTATTCTTTATTGTGGCACCAAGCCTAAAAAACAAACTGAGGACGGCTTGACGTCGAAACACGTTTCTTTTTTAGGCATGGTGCTACAATAAAGAATAAAAAGATAATGAACTAGTGAGTGCGGTTCTTTTGCACATTGTGACTGTGATATTAGTCACCTGAAATAAGAGGCTAGACATGAATCTGAGTGTGCCAAAGCACAGGCCTTTCAAAGGGGCGGTGGACACAGCGAGGCTCTGTCTGAGAAGATGATCCACCAGCCGCTCCCCGCGCAGTGTCCTGTAATGAGAGCATTTGGCAAGTCACTATTCTGCAGATGCGACCGTAGTCTGCCTCGCCTGTGTCGTCACTAAGCTCCCCGATTGCATCAGGCAGCGCAAATCGACACAAACGGCATATTCTGGAGGAGATCTGAGAGTCTCAGGGCTTTTCTTGTTGTCTCTCAAAGTGCCGAGACTCAGGGTCCTGAAATGCATTAAACCATTTCAAGTATGATTGACACTATCTGCTGTTTTCTGTAAACACTAGAATATCAATCTGTCCTGGAAATGGAAACATAATGTATGTTGTATTACATTCCACTTTGTTTGGTATAAGAGGAGAAGAATAAGATAGCACACACATTTTCATAACGATAATGATAATGAGAAAGAACACACAGAAGGTGAAATCACTGCAGTGGTGCAGATACAAAAAGTAATTGCTTCGCGTGGGAAACACATTCTTCATTCTACACACCCCCTGTATACTTAAGCTGAAAACACTCTGAAGAGGTATATTGGCCAGTGAAATTTGTCCGGCTAAAATGGACGCTGAGGGAAGCAACAAGTTACTGCTGATAAAAAAGGATCCTCTTGAACAGTTGTTCTTCAACAGGCCTCAGGGTGACACCCAAACACTCACATTTATTACTTGTGAAGACTACTACTGCAGCAGACATTGATGAATGAGATGACTTAACTTTTATGCTATCATATCTGGGGCTATCTTCTCTTCTAGAGATATCATTCTTTCTTTCATTTCATGTTTCATTTTATCCACCGTTGCGATACAGTTTTTGAGCAAAGTGACAATAATCTCCCTGATTTTGTTTTCTGGTGACAAAAACAGGTGGAAATACATTAGTTCATCAATCACATCATTGACTACTGACTAATAGAGTGTCCACAAACACCTTCTCATAAATCATGACTCTTCCACCGGTACTACCATTTGGAGTCAGCAAACACTAAACAGCACAGTCGGAGATGCTAAGTACCGCAGCGCTTATTTCACACATTGACAGCACTTTAATTCACACTCACATTCCCTTTTAATTTTCTCATCACATCAGCTAAAGATCTTTTACTGTCCAAAGGGCAACACTCTCTCTCCATTTCGCCCTCTCCAGAGGCTGTAAATCAGGGAATGCTCAGACATTTACCATGGCACCATGGGCGAAGGGACCAAAGTTTTCTCGCAGTCTTTAAAAAGTCTGTGGACTGGAACAGCACAGGGGTAGGAGATGGTGGTTCATTACGGCTCGGCATATGAGGTGACCTCACCTGACCTTGTGATATTAGAGAGCCCAGTCCCTGGGGCTGGCCAGCCTTATTAAACTGATAAACAAGGAAATCAAGAGCCCAAAAGTGGGCCATGGTGCAACGTATCCCACTCCAGCCATCCACCCACGCACGCACACCCACACACACACACACACACACACACACACACACACACACACACACACACACACACACACACACACACACACACACACACACATACCATCCCAGCTTTGTGCTTTTTTATTATTATTATTGCTAGCGTGTAAAAGGCAAAACACAGAGGGAGTAGACAGCAAAGTGCACTGTTTAAAATGGCGCATTTGATCTATCTCCCTGTGTCTGTGGGAGAGACCCACTGTGGCGCTCGACTGAAATGAAAAACAAGAGCGAGGCATTTATTACCGTGAGCTCCAACAGCTGTTACCCTCAAACTCTGACTCAGACGCTGTGCTGAATGGGGGGATTGGAGACCACAGGCCCAGAAAATGCCCTTTGAATCCTATTCACTCTGAATTGCAATTATGATATTTGAATATGAATGATGGAGGACAGTGCGTATTGGATGTTCAGTGAGGGAGGCCATGGTTCTTGAAGAGAAGCTGAATATAATGTGCATGTAGATTTTGTTATTGTTGCAATTGTTGCTGGTATTGTTGCTTTAGTTTATGCTTTGTGGTATTTACAAAGAGAATGTAATGAAACATGTAATGATGAAACAAAATGTAATGGAGCATTGCATGATATTGTTGATCTTTTTTTAATTTCTCATATGAAGGCACTGAATGACTTAATATGACAGCTGGATATAATGTAGCCTATCATATCGTGTGGAGAGGAGGACATTAGATCAAATATGCAGTATGAAGCACTCTCAAAATGCACCTAATAAATTCATTTCTACCCTCTTGTTGGTGGTTAATATGTATCTCATTATCTCAAAGCCTCATTTACAGCAGCCTAACATGTATTGATATAAGCCATGATAATGCATCGCAATGACGTACTGTATAGCAGTTCCATTTAAGCTCGTCAGTAAAATACAGTCCTATGAGGAAATGATCTATAAGTATTTGCATTCAATTAATAATTCATTCAACATTGCCAGCAATGAATCACCAGAGAATTGCAGCATCAATTGACAGGCACTTAAGTGGGCACTAGGGTATGCCAATGTAGGGGAAACAAATGTGTCTGTCATAATGACAGATGACATGGAGTGTCTTGGCAGAGTGCCTAAGGTTATGAGAAGGAACAGAAGCAGTAGAAATAGACAGTTTAGAAAACAAAGAAAATAAATGTTCTGTAATTCCATATAGGGTCCGATTGCTGCCAACTCAGTGCCACCAAAGTACAACATTTTGGCTGAGAGTGTGATGATGAGTGGTTACTTATTCTGAAGTGTGTCTGCAGTATCTGAAGGTGGGATGCCATGTGTGTGTGTGTCGTCTTATGAATCTTATGAGACACTATCACAACTATCTCACCTTATACACAGTAGTAATGTGTGATATGACTGAAGCGCTACATGGTAGTAGCAGAGCCTTCACACTTCTCCTCTCTCTGCAATATCACAGCCGTGGTGGTGGTGCAGGCAAACGCATCGGTGCAGGCCGCGAGCGGAGTCTCTTCGGCGCCGTGTGTGTCGGCTCGTGCCGCTGGGAGCTCGAGGACTGATCCTGTCCTGTGAGGATGATGAAAGACGTGCGATGCTAGCTCACACCTGCGGCTACAGCACTGCCCAGCCCAGCACACAGCACACAGCACACAGCACACACAGCGTGCCACAGACCTCTCCAAGAACCCAGGCCCCCTCCTGCATGCACCCTGTTGCTTTACCCAACAGACCTTTAGGGGTCTTTGACAGACATGACTAGACTGGGTTGATGTTTCTTCTTGGTGAATGTCAAACCATGAGACAAGTGGATAGAACTGATCATGCTACCCTGTTCTCTGTGGAATGCTGTGCAGCAGGTATGGGTATATGGAGACACACACACACACACACACACACACACACACACACACACACAGACACACGCACACACACGCACGCACACACACACACACACACACGCACGCACACACACGCACACACACGCACGCACACGCACACGCACACGCACACACACACACGCACGCACGCACGCACACACACAGAAAAAGAGAGAGAGATGAGAGACTGTTATACATTTATCTATTTACTTGTTTATTTCTTTAGCTGACATTTGTATACATTATACATTGTACATTAGCGTTAGACATAAGCAAACACCCACTGTCACACAAAGATATCTCTCTCTCTCTCTCTCTCTCCCTCTGTCTCACTCTCTCTCTCTAATTGCCGTCTGTCTCTTACTCGAGGTGTGATTTATCATGTGTCACAGCCTCAGAGCGCCACAGTTTGCTTTCCAACGCCAAACTTCACACACGAACAAACAGCTGAGGCTGTCTGTCTGTCTGTCTAGCAATGCAAAAAAAAACATTGAACGCCTGAGAGGAAAGAAGGACAAGAGAGAAAGAGACAGCAGGAGGAGAAAGGCGAAGAGGAGTGTTTGCTTAGAGTGAGTGGGTGTGATCTAATTTGAATGCTAATTTTGCACAAAAAGCACACCAGTTTAGATTTTCATTTATTCCACATCATGCAAATGAATGTAGGGCCATCGTGCATGGAGAGAGAGAGAGAGAGAGAGAGAGAGAGAGAGAGAGAGAGAGAGAGAGAGAGAGAGAGAGAGAGAGAGAGAGAGAGAGAGAGAGAGAGAACAACAACAGCAGCCTCTAATGGATGCCATTCATCCGACAGCCCTACAGGGGGCCAGGCCTCAGGAAGAGGATGCCTAATTGAAGGAGATGAAGAGGAACGCCTTAATGAGTTTGGGTGGCAGCAAGGCAGACGCCGTGTCCATCTATCTATTGTTGTGGCAGAGCCACACACACACACACACACACACACACACACACACACACACACACCGCTCCCACACAGTCAAGATTCATTGTTTTGTCATGAGTGTTTCACAACACATCTGTTTAGCACAAAAGCAACTGGGTAATTATTCTTTTGTTGTACCTGTGCTCTGTGTGTAAATACACTCCTAAGCTGGAAAATGCAATTGTTTATTTACACCGGTCCGTTTCCGGGGAGTATGTTACACCTAATGATTTTATTCCATTAGGTAATGCATTATCCAGTTAGAATCGCAGATCTGAGCCAAATGCGACAGTGCTGTTTGGGTTTGATATAGCAACAACAACAACAACAACAACAACAGCAGCGAGTGAAAGTTTCAAAGTAAAAGGTCTTCGGCTTCTGGTCCTGAGGGGCAT
Source organism: Sardina pilchardus (assembly GCF_963854185.1). Lineage (NCBI taxonomy): Eukaryota > Metazoa > Chordata > Actinopteri > Clupeiformes > Clupeidae > Sardina > Sardina pilchardus. The sequence goes on from NC_085005.1 coordinate 27,769,048, forward strand.
TTTGCCCTCGGTCCTGTCCAGAATGTTTTATGCATGTGAATAATCCTGTGAATATTGCGCCGTGCCACACTGATGTCTCTGGGTGAAGTTTGATGTGAGGGAGAGCACTGCCAAATATCCCATGGCCAGATGCACTCTGTGCTGAGTGAGAATGTCACCTTTAAAGGCCTGCATTTATCCTGTCCATTCTCTGTTCATGGGGCTCTCTCTTGTTAGGTTTAATACTGACACATTGGGTGCCCACTGATACAAGGTCCATTCACAGCATCATGGCTATTAAAACACAACACACTTTGGGCCCTATGTTGGCAATCAGAAACGGATGGTCAGAGGTGCAGAGTTTATAGACATTAAAGGCGTGGCCAGTCCACAATCACTAATTTAATGGCATGACTTTGAGATCAAATGCTAGGCATTGGGCAGAAAAGCTGTAGATAGCTGTGTTTTTTTTTTTTTTGTAATGATTTTTAGAGGGCGTAAGATAGTGATTTTTGGATCATGCGCCAGACCACACCTTATGAAGTTAATTATCACACCCCTGGCCCTGGGCACAAGGATTCATAAAAATGGATGGTATGGCGAAATCATCGCGACGCCACGTGCACGATGGGGCCCATGCATACCAAAAGAATATTGTTAGATGGAAATTACTGTGGAGAACCCTTACAGTATTACAGTAACTGTAACTACACAGTCAAGTATAGTAAAATACCAATTATCCTAACATTAATTCCATGTCTAATCCTAACTGCAACTTCTATGAGATCAAACTTTCAGTATTTCTCATTAGGCCTACATTATGATTCACAAGTAACAGCAGGTAACAGCAACACTGGTAATAGTGTGGTCCGTCTGTCAGATAGGCAGTTGTTTATGTCTGGTGATGGATGTGCAGGCCATGATCTCACCCTGACTACTGAGGGTTCACACAAAGCAGAAAGGTTATGGGAGCATTCGCCTGCGGGAACACAGAATGATAAAGAGGAGCTGTGTGTGTGTGTGTGTGTGTGTGTGTGTGTGTGTGTGTGTGTGAGTGTGTGTGTGAGTGTGTGTGTGTGTGTGTGTGTGTGTGTGTGTGTGTGTGAGAGAGAGAGTGTAATGGTCACCAGTTTCTGTTGGTTAGTGGTGAACTGTGGGGCATGTTTTTGTTCTCACAAAGCTCAGGGCCTTTGAGGAGTCTGAATGTGTTGTAACTTGTAAGGGGAGTTTGCAGGAGTCAGCTCTGCTGTGGAGATCACACGTGTGTGTGAAGAGAATGTGGCATCATAGTAGTGGAGTCTGGAAGCAGCAGCAGCTATGTGATATGCAGTGAGTGTGGTGACACAAGAACAAGCCTCATTCATTCATTCTCTGAATGATTTTTTTTAACATGATCAAACTCATCTGTTTCTCAATGAGCCTTTGGATGCTATACCTTTCTGCTTATTTATCTGTGAAGACCACTGCAGCAGTCTTAATTTTTATGTCATTATATTCAGGATCCGACTGTCTACTCTTCTAGACATATCATTCATTCTTTGATTCCATATTTCGTGTTATCCACCACTGTGTGTGACAATAATCTCCCTGATTTTATTTCCTGGTAAAAAAAAAAATTAGGTATAGAAAAATCACTACTGAGTAGCATAATAGTCTTCACAGTGCCAAAAGCTCCTGGTTGAGTGAAATATAAATCTAAAAGGTCTTACTTGGGCCAAAATGACCTTGTTAAAGGAATATATATATATATATATATATACACACACTGTATACTGCATACTGTATATAACAGTAACTCAACTAATTATGTCAGTGGCAGGGGCATGGATTCACTACAAGTGCAACATTAGACAACACGCAAGACAAAGAGGTCAGTTGTTTTTTTTAATTTCTCTGCTTAGCTGTTATTTCCTTCTCTGTACTCTCCCTCTCCCTTAACATGTATCAAAGCTAACAAAGCATTACCACTCGCACAATTAAACCACACAAAAGCAATGGATATGTGTTATTCAGTCAGTTGAACTATTGAAGTTCCTTTTTAAATGTCAGGTTCATACAGACTTTGCCCACAGACCAGTCACATTCCCCACTCTCGTCCATTCAGGGTCTGACGGGACTGACACAAGTGGTCAGTCATGACAACTGAGACTGCTGTCACGTCTCCCCTCACTCTACCATCTCGTTAGAAGTTGTGGGGGAGATCCAGGGCAGGGGGCTGAGTTAGTGTGCGATGGCCCTACCCATATGAAAAAGAAATAGAAAAAACTTATACTGCCAGCAATGTGTTTTATATACAAAACTTGTATGAAGTGGCCCCTTTCTCGTTTTCCTCATACATGTAATATATAGCCCTTACAGTTTACAAAGTTTTATATGTTTCAGGTTACACAGATTTACTAAGGATCTTATAATGGTCTTATATGGGACAAGCTTCCAACCCATATGGAAAAGAAATAGACAAATCATAGGCAATTTTGCCATGTTTTATCTGAATCCTGATAGATCTTTATATGACAGTGAAACCATTATAAGATCCTTAGTAAATCTGTGTATGACATTGTATGAGGAAAACGAGAAAGGGGCCACTTTCAAGAGTAAATCATACAAGTTTTGTATATAAAACACATTGCTGGCAGTATACGTTTTTTCTATTTCTTTTTCATATCGGTATTAACACAGGGAGGATGCCACGCCTCTCTTACAGTAATTAGCACACACATGGTGACAAAGATCGTTAAGGCGGAGCAAGATACGTCGTCATAGTTCATGTCTATGGGCGCAAAACGGGCGTGTGTCATGCGTGTCATGTCCATAGACTTCCATGGAACAGCTCTGCATAAAGGGGGATTTTGCCCCCCCTCCCTCTTGCGATTCGGGTTCCAGGAAGTGCCTTCTCATGATCTTGCTCCGCCCTTAATGATCTTTGCTGTTGAGCTTTGGGCCTGTTGCACAAGCATTCCCCCTCACCTCCATCATGCACCTCCATCTGCCCAGGGAACAGTACCTCCATCTGCCCAGGGAACGGTAGACTATGTTGTGATGCGATTTCACTTTCGATGACCGCATTTATAAAACAAGAAACACTTGAAATACACATCTTCATCGCTGTTGTCGTCGTTGTGTATTGCAATACATCGCAGAGTCTTGGTACAGTGGTAATAAAAGCATGACATTTTAAACATACCAAATACATCAAAGGTGCAATACATGTGAGGACCTTAAATATGCAAAATGCTATGTGATGTGATGATCCAAAACAGGTATATGACATTTGGTAACAAGATAGCATGGAGACAGGGAGTGTTCAATGGAAAATGTAAAAGCAATATGCGTCACTAGAGGGAAGTGATGCACATCTTGTGATGTACAAAATAGCATTTCTGTTCCTCTGACACTTCAAAGGCTACATATCAAAAGACTGTTACTGATAAAGGTTTATACACTTAAACAGTAAGTCAATTCCCTTGGCCTTGGCATCTAGCAGTTTTAGACCATTCTGAATCGCTAGATGCATTTGAACTCTGACCTTCTTTTACTGTAAATTGGGTGAGCAAGAGCTTGTGAAAGGTAGATGACATCATTTAAAAAGTCCCCTACTTCCCTTTTCACCATGACGAAATCCATAGAGACAAAACAAATAATATATCTTGGGTTCATAGAGATGTCAAGACACTACAGAGAACTGGTAGGACAGTATAGCACTTTGTACAATTCTGTGAATTCCCAATGCTCATATTTGCAGTGAATGTACGTTTGTTTAACCATGGCAACAATGTCCACGTAATTTACTAAATTTACACATGATATTTCCTTTTCCCCTCTCTGAATGACAAGAGCACAACACACACCATATCTCAATCTGATGTGAATAAATTGAGAGGATAAAAAAAAAGAAAAACAGAACAGAACAGAGAAGTGGTGGTGGTGAAGGACAACGACTCAGGGTTCCTCATTCGTCAGCCTGACACAGGGGAACAGGAGGCAATGGATGTGAGCAAGTCATCAGGCTTCAGGTCCAGCTCTCTGTGTTATCCATATTATTTGTGATACAAACTTCAGGTTCAGTCCTAATATCCATATCCGGGAAACATTATTGGGAAGAACATGGGTCTAATATGGTCAAGAGGTAATGCTTTCTTAACTCCAGAAATAGAGGGTAAAAACATTCACATCATGTCATGAAACTAGACAGGTGGACGACATGCATTGCACATATTGTGCAACATGCTTACAACATTTACATACAAACTATAACTGTCTTGTTGTATCCTATAACATACAGTACGACAGCATATAAAATATCCTATCATATTTGTGACATGGTTGTAATTATTTTACAATGCTGGGTTTGAGGGAAGTGTTTCTGTGGGAATAGCCTTACAACTTTGCTTCGTATAGATTCTGAAAAAGCCATGCTTCGGAAACCTATAAAGCCTTCAAACAACACCACAGAGTATGGACTCCATATGAATTATGAGGCAATATCCCGCTTGTAATGTTGTTAAACCCAGATCTGAATATTAATGCTGGGGCAGAAAAAAGCTGTCCCATGAATGTTTCACAAGTGTTTTCATCTTTTCCCAATTCATTTTTCATATTCTCCCACAGAGAGAGCAACGTCTGTTAGCCTCTGATATGTCTCGCAACAATGGAATCAGTTGTAGGCGGATATGATTTGATTTGAAAAGCAAATATTCTCCCTGTGGGAGTGACATCAACTTAAACAACTCTCAAGAAAAGATAAACACATGCGGACCAAAATAGTGGCGGACAAGCAAACACGCTTGCGTAACTCATAATGAAGCAGTAACATCAACATAGTTCAACAACTTTTCTCCACTCCTGCAAATATCTGAATTTTTAGCCATTTCAGTGGAGTGTGATGCCTTAGAGGATTACACCTTTACGCTACAGTTCTGGCCATGAACACACCACTTGATGTGTACTGCGGTGAGTGTCTGGAGCGACATCACACGTGGCTCTCACAGCCAGGTGAGAGGTATTACAGAGAAAAAAAAAATGGCTTCTGAGAAAGCGCTGATCCGTGCCTTCATCACACTCCCAGGGAACAGAGGGCTGCTCCACACAGCCTAATAAAAGGTGACATTGAAGCCCATGGATGGACCTCAGTGTCAGCTGTGCTGGCCAGTTCTCATGTAGTCTGCGAGAGCTCAGTGCTGTGGCCGAGGTGTTTCGGTATACCTCTGGACCTCGTGGGTTCTTTGTGCCGAGGGCGGCTGCTGTGTGGGATATTAGCTCGACAGAACGCACTGCTGGGCACCTAATCAAGGAGAAGAACACTCTCACCAACTGGGACAGAGAAAAAGTGGGCTGGAGGCTTGCTCACAGCTACCTCTGGAAAACAAAAACCCAACACACACACACAAAGGAATGGCACACATCAACTCTTAGAACCCATGATAGTATGAGGTCACCATATTTATTTGTGTGGACAGAATAGTCTGTAAATGGCAGATGTATCAGGTAACCGGAGAGGCACAAGGGGCCATTTTGTTAATAGCTTTGCTTCTTCCTTCTCTCTCTCTCCCTCCACTGTGCTGTGACAATGCCTCAGAGGGAGAACAACAATGCGCCATTAATTAGGAGTCTTATTGTGCCATTATTGAAAGACTCACAGAAGACTTCATTATACGCTTAGACACTGATCCCACACAAACGGAAAGTCTTTGCAATATACCCAGGGCATTTCAGTGTCAAAAAACAAGACATTGGTCAAAGGACACAGATGTGGTTTTCAAATTTGCACACTGAGAGATAAGATGGACAACACTGCCTAAAAAAGGTCAAAGTTCATAGGCACAACCACTCTGAGCATATATATTTTCTGTTTACTGTAACAGTAATCTATATGGTTTCATATTGGATTGTTAAATAGTCAAAAATACTAACACATGAAAACTATGAAGAAATAACCAAATGAAACAACATTGTCAACAATTACAACAGTCTAGGCCTACAACATAACATTTTGATTAAGCTACACAATGAAAGAGCTCACACCAAGCAAAGCTTCTATTGTAGCTTGTTGCAGGATGGTCCAATCTCCTGAAATCCCTGTGCCAAAATGATCATTGTCATTTTCATCACTCTGGCTTATGACCAGACATAAAAACTGAGAAATTCAGTTCTATGGTTTAGTTGAAAAAAAGAGTGGCCTTACACAGCGTAGCCAGCCTTCTGACACCATGTTCAAAGGGATGTATAGATGTAGACGAAAATCATGACGAGCAAGTTGAGCACTGTTCCAACGATGCCAAGGAGGGTCAGAACGGAGTCTTCTCGGCTCTCTGTCCCCTGCGAGTCGTCGTATTCAAGGATGAATTCCTCGCGTCCCGTTGTCCTTGGGAGTGTAACACGCTGCTTCCTCTTGAGGCCAGCCTGCTATAGGACAGAATCAGACTCTGACATGCAAGAGAAACACAAATACAGCACACGGATATATTAACAAAGTTTAACAAACGGCTGGCGATTTTGATCAAAACTTACTCTGCCTCTGCGGAGAACAGATTTGACTATTGTTTTCCTCATTGCTGTCTTTCCCCCCAAAATATACGGCCAATACAAAAGTAGCCAACGCTGACTTGTATTGGCCCTGAAACTTTGTTCCCTCAGAGTGTAAGCAAACACACTTTTGAAAGTGGCAAACACACCGTGCCAAAAAGAAAACATGCGTGGCATTGAACTGTCCTGTCAATGAGTGGGGTCAGTAAGTTTTCTTTGCATTACACCGTGTGACATTTCTTTATATATTATTGAAGACTCCCAAGGCATTTGTTGGTTCGGTCTTATATATTGTGCCCCCGTGGCGTGGACCAGATGAGACCTTGTGCCATTTTCTCCGAAAGTTGTTCCTGTGGGGCAGCCTGAGGCCGCTCATAACACTCACACTGAACCTGCCCCGCAGAGATTCACCTCTGTTGAAAGACAATCAAGATCCGAGGGTTGCGCTGGACAGGAACTGACCAGGGCATTCTTAGAATTTCACCACCAGGAAGATTTGCCACATTTCCTCTACACTCTAAGAAGAGATGTGTCATTTTGACACAAAATGTGTGTGCTCAGGGACGACACGATTTTGTGTTAATTTCGTGTAGCTACAAAAACAATATAAACAAGTAAACAAAAAACAAAAAGTTACATATTTTTGTAGATACACATTCTGTTTGTTGTTTTGAGATGGCTGAACTCTGTTTTTCACCAAGCCAGCCACACAATTGCTGTGTAGAAATTGACACAAAATGTGTCGTCCCTGAGCACACACATAAATGTGTCAAAATGACACATCTCTTCTTAGAGTCAGGAGGTTTCATGTGTTTCTCACATTACCACCACAGAAGGTTGCCCTTGAGGCTGTTTGTTATTTGCCAGAGAGATACAATCATGACTTTCAAATCCTACTGATTCAGTTGTCGTGTCTCCAGCTGGCTAGACAAATACACTATACAGTCAAACAGGGTCAGAGGGCTACAGCCGTCTCTTCGGTTAATTTCTCTGAATATTCTAACGTTTCTTTTTCAATTATTTTTTTCTTTGCAAACTCATTTGTTTAGAGCCAGCCGGACAAGGTTGTCTTTTAGAATCAAGACATCTGCGTTTTTTGAACACACACACACACACACACACACACACACACACACACACACACACACAAAGAAGCCCCTGTGAAGTCAGGATATGTAGCAGGCTCGTCGACGTAGACATACATCTCCTTTGACAGCTTTGAGGAAAAGCTCTTCCTGACCACCGTCCACAGATCTCTCCACAGAGGTGTGGGCCTCCCTCTACACTGAGAGAGAGAGAGAGCGAGAGAGAGAGAGAGAGAGAGAGAGAGAGAGAGAGAGAGAGAGAGAGAGAGAGAGAGAGAGAGAGAGAGAGAGAGAGAGACATCTCCACAAACGGAGGGAGCTGGGCGAGTGGCATTCCACGCTCCTCCTGCCCCACATTAGTGACCAGGAGCTGCGGTCGCCTAGCAACCAGCTCCAGGGAGAGGGGAAGAGCTGGGAAGTGGAGGCACATGAGAGATGGAGAGAGCGATAACAGAGGGACAGCAACTGAGAGCGAGGGAGGGAAAGATGGTGTCTCTCTCTTATGACACCACACAACTGAACTGTAAGCAGATATTACACAGGTATAAAAGCACTGAATCCATCATAGTGTCATGACGATTATAAGAGACACTGATTGGCAACGAGGAATCTTAAAGATCGCTCAGCAGTAGGCCTAACTTTTAAAAAGTGTGTTAAATTTAATCTACTGTGATAATGAATTAAGTGTAAGCTATTCTTCCCTGACATATTGTGTAACAAAGGCACCTGAAAAAAACACAAAATAGCCAAAGCCTCAAACAACTCTGATCCTAAAACAAACTGATCCCACCATAGCCTCAGAATTCTTTGACGCGGCAGCCCTTATAAGTAGTTAGAATAGCAGCCATCAGGCCTTTCAGTGCATTAGGGTCATTTGTGCTGATGTTCAAGTGAACACATACTTATGTCGTTCGAAAGTGCCAGTGAAATGTTTGTATTTAACAATGTGCCCACTTTTAATGCTGTTTTAAGACATTTTGCGTATAGATTCATGTGCAGACTGACAGGGTCTAAGAATGTGGTTATTGTCTCCATAGTGGAGGTTTCTAAGAGTGACACAAGGTACACATCTTCCTTTTGGAAACATTGGACCCACTGTCTGTATAGGTTGTATAAATGATGCATCATATGCTTTATTCCTAAATGTCTTGTATTGTTATATATTTATTCATTTGTACTGTGTTGTCTCTGGACCTTTGTGTCTTGAATAAAGTTGATATATACTTATACAATTATGAAATTCTTACTGATAAGTTATGCAAGGTGTTTTCAGATGCTCATAATCAGACATGATGAGACTTAAGGAATCTGGGGTGTCAGATGGGATCTAACCCTCCAGCAGAGAAGCACCACATTATTTAACCATATCAAACAAAAGCCGTATGAATATATTACAATCTGATTTGAAGTGATTTTTTTGACAAAGAAACCAATTGGGTTTTAATTTCATTAGATTTATTCATATCAAAAACACAAGTCTTACTTATAGCTGACATTGAGATCCATTATCTATCTGTGCCGTCCCTTCTAAGTAGATTACAGATATTATTATCTTTAATGCTGTTTAGGTTTCATGCTAAGCTGTCCAAAAGCACCTCCTAGTGGTATACACAAGAAATTGTCTGTAAAGAATGTTTAGCCCTATATTGGTGTACATGAGTTTACATTTATGTTATGATAGTATTTTACTTGTTTTCCATATATTTCACTAGCAACACATTGGCTATATTAACTGCCATGCCGTTAACGTTAAGACATGTAATTAAATAGTTAACCACAGTGTAGGCTCTTGTTTTCAGTGCATCACTTCATGGAAAAGAAAACATTCAAAACAAAACCAAATATGCTCGGGTCACAAAAGCCAGTATTGGCTAATAGCGGAATTTCTGGAATAACAAGGCTTTCCTTAAGAGACACAATCGCCTTGAACAAGGAAAAAGAGAACCAATTTGTAATTTGCATACAATAGGACAATCGTAGACACTGAAACCATGTGTCAATGTAAAATGCTGGCCAGCATTTAAAGCCCTCCTCTACATACCCCTCACACTAATAGCATGAATGTCAGGTGTCAAAATAGTCAGACATAACAAACTAATAAAAACTTACAGTAATAGACTTTAAAATATTTTATTGACAAAGATTTGACATGCCTCTAAATTAAATATCATTACATCTTAATATACAACACGTATATACACAGTGCACTACATGAGTATGTTTGTTTGACCTGACATAAAATCAAATACGGAGTAAGAGGAAATGTGATGATCTGATGTGTTCTTATATATAGATTTTGGACAGTGTGTGTGTATCTTTTTGGGTAGTCTCATCCCCACCAAAGTCCAGGGTGCTTGAGGAAAGGGTTCTTGGAGCAGGTCATGTCAACCAACTTCCTCGAAGATCTGGCCTGGTGAATCCTTCGCCAACTTCCAAACTCTGCCACTCAACAGCTTGTCTACTTAGACTCTTGTTCTGCATCCAAGAGGGCAGATTTTATACCCAGTTTATTGAGCTCCTCAACCAGATCACCACTCTGGTGCATCTGCAGCAGAATGTCACAGCCACCCACAAACTCCCCGTTGAAGAACACTTGTGGAATCGTGGGCCAATTGGAGAACGTTTTCACACCTGTTGGAAGAGCAGATGAGATAGGCCTACATCAACAGTGCGAATGAAATAGTATCAAACCATAGCCTACTGTAGGGGCTTCCTTTTTTGTTCTCTAAAAATTCGGAGTCTATTCAGTTGACGCCCCACATGTGCTGCTCAGCATAGATAATAAATATCGGTAGTAACTTTCAGAAGATAACGCCGTTGCTTTTACTTAAACCAATATGGCAGTGGAGGATCTGTCTGGTCACCTATGACAACATTCACAAGATATGACATTTGTTACTATGTCCTTAATCTGACTGACTATCAGCAACGATAACAGCAAGCTGATGGAAACAGCTAACGTAACGTAAGTCGGTGAGCGTCCAAACACACGTACACGTCCAGTCTTACAAAGAATCTGATAGACTTTGGTATCAATATCAGGCCGACCAAATGGAACAGGTAGCTTTCAAACTAGTCACTTTCCTTTTTGATACAGGCTACTAGGCTACCAACATCCGAAACATGTTAACTCGACCACTTAAATATGTCAACAGATTGTAACTGAACTAGTAAGTGGACAACCACGTTACTCAGCACATTTGCGTTAGCGCTTTAACTGCAATGTTAACAGTAGTTAAGTTGCATACTCGCTAGCTGGCTAGCTTTAGCAATAGCTGACCTTGTCTGATGTCTTGGTCATCCAGTACATTATACGAAGCGTACTCGTCAACTCCGTGCATCCGCAAAATCTGGACAACTGCATTACTAAACCCGCACATTGGCTGAGCGGGCGTCCCTTTTATGAACACAACAACTTTATCCTTCTTCACCATTTCGGCAAGATTCGTCTGTATATCCGCCGAGCACAAGAGTCGGGCCGAAGCACACGGCAGATGTCTGTCAACTTGAGGTTTAAATAGCACCGCTCCACCTCGGAAACACCGAGCAGTTGACCTGATTAAAGTGTTCATTTTTTAAGTAAAGACAGAAATCCTACTTTAACTTGGACAAAGACTGTTGGGAGTTACTTCTCCGCTCGCCAAACGCCACCAGATAGTTATAACACTTTCCTTCTCACGCATCTAACCTACATAAGAAAGACCCAAAGATCGATCTGGATAGGTTGAATCGAGTTTGCGTTTGTATCTGATTGGCTAATAGAAGTGTCCATCAAATTGGTTACACAAGTTAAATTAAATACGATCCCTAAATCATTACCATACCTATATATTTTTAACCGTAGTTACAAGACTACCGTAATCGTTTACGTTGAATGAGTTTTGAACGTATATTTAAAAACTCAGATTCTTGAACCTTCCTCAATGACCATGACGCTTCCTGTTATGAGACGTCACTTCCTTAGAGAGCTGAAAGCGGGGTGAGGGTGAGTGATTCAGACACTATTGGAATAAGAGCGTTTGAACGTTTTCTATTCTTTTATGTTATAACCATTGCTGATTTGTGCATTCTTGTTTGGCTCTAAAATCTTGCTAAACGCGTGATAGTTCGTTGTCTAACATTAGATAGGCCACACAAAACCCAATCCCAGTTCACCAAGTCGTTGTGGAGTAGGCTATGTCCGTGGTTGCACTTCAACAGATGATTGCACCTTTCTTTTACTGTCTGTCTATGGATTGCAAGGTAGGAATATATCCTGTGTGGTTTTACGTGGTGGCTGCAATCCTGCATAGAAGCCTCTTGCGCTATACAGCTTGAGGCACAACAGGATTGCATAGAGTGAAAAGGGGAGAAAAGGCGTGACTTCACAAGTTATGAGTTTCACGTGCGATATCCCTTTAACAAACTAAATTCTGTTTCCACGGCAGTGACGGTTCACTATTTACCCTCACTTATCAAAAAACAGACAGACAAAATCGGCAACAGGATATTGTTTGTTTGGTCAAGCGTTCCATTCAAACACTCTTGAGTTGCTACATTGTTGCTACATTGTTGCATTGGTTTAACTCGTGCTCTAGTCTGAATTCATGCTCATCGGTTTGTGGGGAATTCACCATTATTCATCTGTGCTCTCTTGATTTCTCGCGTAGGTGGGACCAGAATGGCTCTATGGCTGGCAGTGATGTTCTCCCCGGATTGTTGGTGTGATTTGGTTTTAAGTAGCCTAGAAATTCCCCATTAAATAAAGTATTTTGGTGCTGATTAACTTGATGTCTTCTCTTCAGTATGGCAACCCTGTTTATGTGATTTCACACCCTCAAAAAGATGGGGCTGTTAAGAATGTGTCCGCTCAGCTTTACTAGGGCTTTTCCATTAAACTAAATAATTACATAGGTGAACTTTGTCAAACATTAAAAAAAAAATTACAAAAAAAAAAAAAGATCTGTTGTCTGTCTTCCATGCCATGATTTAAGGTTCTTGTACATTTTCAAGAAACTGCTTATTTGAAAGCAGGCCTACTAGGCCTTTCCAAGATAACTCCATTACACCTTAGGCAGAGACTTTTATTGACTAGTTTACTTTTAACTATATAATTGGTATTAGGAGTAGACTGTTTATTTGAAGTCATTGAAACTACTGATATGGGGACAATCTATTCAACCCAATTCTATATTATTAACATAGTTTCATTATCAGGGTCAGCGTGATATAATACATGTGTACCTCAAAATGTGTCCTCAAGATGGATGATTGGACTAGATAATTGGGGGAAGTGTAAATAATAGCAATCATTGGCTCCAACAAAAAAACCTCAAATGTACATCTCATTTAAAACTGCACCACTATCACAAAACTTTACTGTGGGCAAAAAATGGACCATTCTGCAGTAACCAGACAACACTTAAAAAACAGAAATAGAATTGAAAACATCCATTGATGCAAGTGTAAGACAATGAATGACCTGATGCTATCCGATTGTAAAAATAGATGTTTAAGAATATAACAACATGCAAGGCATGGCATGAAATAACTCCACTATTGAACAAGCATGAATGAATGGTGTTTAGGAACTTAACTAGGTGTAGGCCTATTCATGTAAGAATTCCACATTGTATCAATGAAGTGAAAATTTAGAATGAGTGAAATCTTACACAGTAAAGCTATGTTCATGTAGCCTGGTCCTAACCATCCCATAATACTACCATTTCATTTCGTAGTGGAGGCAATCCTTGGCCGGAAGTACGTGGATGGCTCGCGAGGCTAATGTTCATGTGCCACTTTGTACTTCAACAGGCGCCCCATAAGTCACTGCAGCTTGAAACTGCAAGGAAAAGTGCATGGTCAGGAATCCTAAACCTCATTTTACAGGATAAAATAGTGATTATTGATTGACTGAATACTGTGATGTCAAAAGCAACGACAAGTATGTTACATACAAATAGGCTACTAATTTTCATTTTTTTCTAAGGTGATTTCATAGCCTTCAGTTTGGTTTTCATGCAGTGTTCGAATTACGTGGGAGCCAGTGGGGGCTGAGCTACCATAGGGTGAGCAATGGCTCCCATGAAAGCGGCAAAATCAAATATCTGTGGGGGTCTCTCAAATACTAATCATAAATAAAACTAATTTCCAGTCACCCTGCGCCCATAACTTTTTTTTTTTAACGTGTTAAATCGCCGAAGTGTCGGGAGTCCCAAAATCGTGGCTGATACCGTGTAATGTGAACCTGCACAAGCATGGGCACGGTGGTAAAATGGAATCCAAAATTCAAGCATAAGTGGTCAGTTGTGCTCAGGGAAATGCAGCCCGAGATAAATAAAGGCCAATTTTATCAGTCCATCATAATCTCAAAAAACGTCTTCGACAGAGAGCTATAGTTGCGAGCTAGTTGCCACTGCCAGGCTGAAACCTTTTAGATGCGCATTTCTGGCCCACAGATAGATCAGAACTAGTGCTGTTTGGTGAACGCGAGGTGGGGAAATTTGTGAAACTCCGCGGAGAACCTGCCACTGAGGCTGTCAATGAATACAGGGACTGGAAATTGCAAGGTTCCTTTCAAGGAAAAACTTTGAAGAAACTTATCATCGCATTTAAGCATCACTGTTCTCCCGACGTCTGCGGAGTGCGAAAGGGGATTTTCCGCTTGCAATGGCACAGACGATAAAACTAGAAATAGACTGCGTGCTCGGAGCCTCACTGCCTTGTTCATCGACTTGAATGGACCCCCTATTGAGAATTTTAACCCAGTGCAAATGGAAAACAATTGCTAACTTTCAATAGCAAATTATTATTAATAATATATACATGTGTATGTAGCAGCCTCTCTCTGTCTGCTGTGTATGTGCGTGCACGAAGTTGTGCCGTGCGCAAAAAAAACCTCACCCTCTTGAACTTGCTTCAGGAGAGCGCCTAGGCCTATGTCTTTTTTAGGCTACGTGTACTTGCACAGTTTGGTATTATTTATTTGGTACCTATTATTATTTGACCTATTATTTATTTGACCGATTTAAAAAAAAAAAAAAATAGAGACCCCCTTAGGGTCAAAGTTATAATTCGAACACTTCATGGACATTCAATTTGCATGTAGCATGACATGCTCTCCTGATCCTGAGCCCGACCGTGCCAAGAGCGCTGCTCCGCTAGCATGGGCACTTCCCCGCGGGCTTTTATTTGAATATGTGCAGGAACTAATGCAGAACAAGTTCGACTGCGCATGTTGCTGTCTGCCCTTCAAGGGTATTGTTCACAGTCTAGCCAGTATGCAGTCAACTGGAGTCATATGCCAAGACCACACCACAACTTCGTTTCGTGAGAGGGAGTGATCAACTATGTTTGTATCGTGCTGTGGCTGAGCACATTATTGGAGAATCAAGACCATCATCAGAATCACAGAATTTGGTACGGAATTACGCTAATATAGTCTAAATAAACCAATCTTTCGCAGTAATATGTTTTGAATAAGCCAGTTACGGTAATTAGTTATTCACGGTTATATTTAGGAACCGAATGTTTCCTAAAGCTTACTGTTATTTGATAGGCTAACTGTTCGCTATTCATTTGTTACACTGAAGCCACTGAAGCTTCGGCTAAGAAAGTACTTGGATCTTTTTAACAGCTGTTGACAAGAGTGGATATAAACATAGCCTAGTTAGCTGAGGCTACTCAGTTTATTCTGTTGCTTCCTAACGGTACGTAGCCTATCTGTTACCACGGTTAATGTTTTTGGAGAATGGTGGTACCTCGATGGCATAGCCTTGGAATGTGTTTTTCCTTTAGTTCTTCTCGAGACGAAAAAACATTATTCAGGAAGCATTTGCACAGGGCAGTTCATAACCGTGTTATCATAGCGCAGTTTCTGTCAGGTTAAAGCAATAAACAATCAAACATGTTTATGATATTCGTGAAACAGTTTAACCAGCATGCTAGAACATTTTCAGATTGCTCAGAGGCATTTGTGCTTGCATCTCTTAATTTTCATAGACTTCATGTTTGTGCTGATGTGTCAGGGACCCTATCGAACCAGTTTATTTTACAAGTAGACCATTATTCCTCAACCTAGATGTTTATGTGCGTCTGTTAAACGTTTTTGCATAGGCCCATCAGTTTTGCTCAACAATTTGACTACTTTCATGCTCTTATTTGCATGCCCTAGAGACTACATTTCTCTGGAATAGTATACAAAAACACAGTCAAGCTGATTTCAAGGTCAGTTTCCTTTGACAAATGCCAACCAGTGAGAGATTGAACTACTCATGCTATTTATTTTCATACTTACTCACACTCAGACAGATACACAGAGAGAGGGAGAGAGAGAGAGAGAGAGAGAGAGAGAGAGAGAGAGAGATAATTGGTATTGTTTTTTTTTTAAATATATATATTTTCACACCGTTCTTTAGGATGGGAATTTTGAACTTGTGTGCTCCATCCATGTTATTCCTCATTTTCATTAACTGTCTGTGATCTTCCCTCTCCTCCTCCTAAGCAGTCACAGCCTGCATCATGACTCAGCAGCAGCAGCAGGTGGAGTTTGACCAAAGCCTGGACAGTGCTCGCTCATGGATCCAGGTGGTCCAGGAGAGACTTCGGCAAAATGACAACACACAGGGACCTAGAAAGGACTTGGAAGCCCGAGTCCGAGCGACAGAGGTATTTATTTGGTATGGTTGTGATGACTCATGATGTACAGTATATGATACACAGGACTTACTTAAATGCTTGATTTATTTTAGGCTATTATATTTGGCGCAACAAAAAACAACTTGAATACATAAGACATGCAACAAACTGTTTTATCTGTATATCATGATCATTTATAGCAAATCATATATTATGATGTGAAATTCTGTGATAATTATTGATAATATTGATGTCCTGTCTGTTGACACAATCCTGTGAACCAGGAGATCTGCGAGAGCGAGGAAGAGGGCAGGATGAAGGTGGATTTGGTGATGGCAACTGCGGAGTCCTTGCTGAGAACCAGTAGCGAGGAGGACAGGGTCCAGATTTGCACCAAGCTGAAGGAGCTCAAAGCATTGTGGGAGGAGACCTCTACATACATCACACATTGCCACAGGTGCAGTAGAAAGACACGAGGACATCTCAGTGTAGTTTTACCAAGCTGAATGATAATGTCAAAAACAATACCCACAGAGCTCTGGTTGGTTATCTTAAAGGAGGTGACACATTCAGTCTTGCCAAACAGAAATATTCTGGTTATGTTTAATTTTCTTTTATATATATATATATATTGTTATATTGATTTTTGTGTTGAGGCTTGAAATAATACTGCTGTTGTAAAAGCCTGAAACATTTCCAATTTTTCCAGCATGCCTGTGATATGCGTTCTGTTGTCAAATTGATATATACAGATTACTGATTTAGTAATTTAGCTTAGAATAGATTTTACTCTATGCCACCTGGTAGGCTTTAGTGTTACACAAGCCCATCTAGCACACTTCACTAAGCCTCTCAAAGGCTTGTAATTCTGCTCAAGGTTACTTCCTGTGAAAAGAGAGTTTCTCCTTGCCAGTGTTGGCTTGTGCCAGCTGTATGCCAGGCTTCTGTAAGGCCCTTTGAGGCCCATATCTATTGTTAATCCAATCATGGATTGTACAATGCAATTCTTACTTGAATGCTTCTCTCCGGACTAGACAATTGGCTTAACTAAACTATATAACAATGTGATGTTTGTATCAGTGGATGTATCAGTCTTGAACAATGTTATAGCATTGGGACTGAAGATAAATGAACATTTAATTGAAATTGACTTGAATTAATTGAATGTACTGTGTGTGTGTGTGTGTGTGTGTGTGTGTGTATATTCACAATTCCCTCTCCCCTTAGTCGTGTGGAGTGGGTTTGGCTCCACTGGGGCGAGTACCTGAAGGCCTACGAGGAGCTGTGGGCTTGGCTGCTGCGGGCGCGTCAGGTCCTGGCCCCCGAGCCGGAGCTGCAGCTGGGCTCCCAGGAGAAGCTCTGGCAGCTGGAGCACCACCGCGTGCTGCTGGAGGACACCCAGCACCACCACGCCCACCTGCGCCGGCTGCTGGAGGAGGCCGAGGTCCTCCACGTCCGCACGGAGGACGAGAGCGTGGGCCCCGAGGCACGGCGGGACCTGGAGGGCGCCTACAACAGAGTGCTGGAGCAGGCCAAGGTGAGAGAGGTTCGGCTGACTTTTGTGTAAGCCGCAGGACAGTGTTTTATGCAAGTTGAAAGAAACAAAACCATATTAACACCATATTAACTGCCCCCCTGTATGAGCCTCATAGCGGAGTTGTTTTTGCAAAATCAATGTATACGACGCGGCTTATAGTCGGGAAATTACGCTAGCAGTAGTCAAATAGTGAGGGATGGATGGTTCACCAGAGGGTTGTGAGGGCTGGCACTGTGGTGCGCCCCACTTAACCCCACACAGCTCCAGGGAGAAGTCTGTCGCTGGATACGAGAGTCAGTTGAGATACATGTAGTGTAATAAAGGTGATTTGACTTTTGTGTTCAGACTTGATCATGTTGTATTGTGGTAGCAGTAGTCAAATAGTGAGGGATGGATGGTACACCAGAGGGTGGTGAGGGCTGGCACTGTGGTGCACCCCACTTAACCCCACACAGCTCCAGGGAGAACAGCGGTGTTCGGCGGTGTGGGCTTGACGCGCAGGATTTTAGAATAGTTTTCTATCTCTGTGGGAGGCTGCTGCGCGGCAGACGTTTCTAGTGGGCTTTGCTCCATTGAAAACAATGGAGTTCTAATTTGTTTAATGGCGCGGTGCGCCGCGTATGTGTCCGGTGGGCGCCGGCCTTAAGAGAGTCAGCGGAGATACATGTAGTGTAATAAAGGTATTTATAACAAGATATAAACAACGAACAAGATATGTTGCAAAGCAAAGCGTGCGTGCTTGTGCTGGTCCAGTTTACTTTCGAATGGGCACTCAAGGTAGAGCGTTAGCATATCTCTATCCAACCACATAATGATCAGGATCAAGAATTCCGATGCATGAATTTAGTCCCACAGTGTCCGACTGCTCTTGCTTATCATATTTATTAGTCATAGCAGGTTTAGTTGTCCAAGGTGGTCTGTTTCATTGTGCCTGTTGGGTAGAAGAGGGGAAATATTTTCTTGGGCGTGGCAAACGAACCATCCTTTCACATTACCTTGAAGGAGGGTTGATGGGAGAGACACACTCGAAACATTCCAGTGTCATTAAAGAATTCCTTTGCTAGTCAGCAGCGCAAACAATAGGAGTGGCATTGTCCTTAAAGGCATGGTTTAGAGTATGTTTACCCCACGGTCCTTTGCACCATGACCTCGAGCCAAACGCCCCAACAAGGGCATGAGCGTAATGTTGACATAGTGCTAGTGGTAGCAGCAGAGAGTAAAAGCCATCAGACAAAGTGTTATCTAAATAAACTTACTTACAAACTTTCCAATGCCTCATTTGATGTCATTTTAAGTACAGACCCTATTTGTACTACTGTAGAAGTTTGGTCCTATTCCGGGCATGATTAGAGGGGTAATTTGCAAGATACACCGTTGGTTCCGTTAGCTTGTCCCAAAGCCATTTGGCAGATAGTGATAACTCGACCAGTGTTCGACCAAGGGAAAAAAGCTTTTGAGGTGTTTGGCTTGAGATCATGGTGCAAAGGTGCAAATTACTCCGAACCATCCCTTTTAAGTGAGATGAAATGGGCCCAGTGTAATGACTTAACAGCTCTTTCTTACTAATGTAGAGCAAGTACCCATATATGCATTAACGTGCCTAACTGGTGCTCTGTCTGGGCATGTCTCGCTGTTATCTTCCTCTCGAGTTGCTA
Organism: Sardina pilchardus; assembly: GCF_963854185.1. Classification (NCBI taxonomy): domain Eukaryota; kingdom Metazoa; phylum Chordata; class Actinopteri; order Clupeiformes; family Clupeidae; genus Sardina; species Sardina pilchardus. The sequence continues at coordinate 27,788,442 of NC_085005.1, forward strand.
TCAGTATTCCCCCCCAGACCTTTTGCATTTCGGAATGTTTTGCCAAGTCTAACTGAACCAAATCCTCCTACTGATCCCCATCTTCAGGAGAGAGTGTCGTTGCTGGAGAGGATTGTCGAAGAGCAGAGGGCTTACGACAACCTTGTTGAAGACTTCAGATCGTGGCTGGCATCCCAGACCCAGAGAGTGAATCAGGCTTTGGATGCTGAAGATTCAGCAGACATTAAGATGGAAACACTCCAGGTAGACCTGTCAAGCTCAGTCAGCTGCAACGTGATAAAGACACAAAATATGTCCGCAAACACAACTCCTCATTTAAGAATCATATCTCCATATCTAAACGGACTTTATTTTCTTCCCCCTGAAAGCCCTTAGTGTTTGTGTCTATTTTTGCATGAAGTCAAACGACAATGTGCGCTCTGTTTAACCAGGAGCTCTATGATACAGTGAGCAAGAGAGAGGCGTCTTTGTCTCACATCGAGTCTGTGGCCATCGGGGTGAAGCACAGCTCATCTCCGGGGGGGGCCGAGCGGATCTCCCAGGAAACGGAGGCTCTGCGCGGGGCGTGGGAGCGGCTGAGGGAGCGACTCACGGCCGAGCGGGAGGCCCTGCGGGAGCGCCGGCGGTCCCAGGAAGCCCGGGCCTCGCTGGCCGAGCAGCTGGAGAAAGAGGTCGCCCGGCTCCACGCTCAGACGCAGAGGTTCACCAGGGAGCTGGAGGGACACAGCGAGGATGCAGGCGAGCAGAGTTCACTGGACGCATGGAGGGCGTCCGCTGTGAGTACCCAAAGATGGAGCTGCCACATAGAGTCCTCTCAGTATTGTCTGAGAATATACTGTATGTTATTATAAGTTAACCATAATTTCCCAACCATTAGCCGCGGCTTATACATTGATTTTGCAACATTTCTACAGCTATGAGGTTAATACAGGGGGGGCAATTAATATGATATTAATATGGTTTTGTTTCTTTTAAGCATAAAATACTGCGGCTTATACTCAATGCAGCTAATGCACAGGAAATTTCTGTATGTTATTAACGTGGGAATCATGCACAACAAAAAAATGTAAGAGCTAGCTGGATGACACACTTTGATTGTTTATTCATTTTCACCAATGAACAAAATGGAAAGGAAATAATCAGGGTGTCAAAAGTCAAGATGTGCAGCGCAGCCTATGTATTTTCCTTATCTGACAATCAATCAACCTATCAAACAATATCGGTTGTTAAATTAGTAACCAGAACTATTTTTATCTGAGGGAAGAGTTAAAATCATGTGTTGTTATTGTTATGGAGCAAATTGTTTCTGAAGACTAATACTGTAACATTCCGAGTGAGTAAAGCTAATAAAAGATCAGATTTCTCCCCTGAAGGCATGCCGTGAAAGAAAGTACCCTCCCTCATTCGCTCAAATCATCACTTAGTGGAGTATGGTGTGTTTTATGTGATGAAGGAATTTTCTCTGCAGGCGGTTTAGGGGTATAACCAGTTGCAAAGCAAATGAACTGCGCCCATTGGAAACATTGCAGGAATTTATGCATCACTCCTTGAAGGGCTTGTACCCTCATATAAAGCTTGGGTTATGTTCTGAAGCGTTTATTTTGTCTGAATTCATATGTTTTTTACCTGGTGTCCTTGCAGCTTTCAAGTTTGGGAATTACAGTCCTATTATCCACAGGCCTAGTTCATATCAAAGTCTGTTTATATCCCTGCTCTGTGCTGGGGAGGTTGTGGTTTAGAGGTTTGTGTGTGTGTGTGTGTGTGTGTGTGTGTGTGTGTGTGTGTGTGCATGTGAAGAATGCTGGCTTGTTCTACTTTTACCCGAATAATGTGGAATTTTGATGACTAATCCCGCTCAGGATATCCTCAGTGCCATGGCAACTGAGGAACCCAGTGTGGAACAGCTGAAGGCGGAGCTGAAGAAACTGCTGCGGTATTCCCACGACGCCTCATCCCTGTCCGAGCGCTTGCTGGGCTGCATAAAAGAGTTCCAGGGGTCAGTCGTTGCACATCCTGCTCGCATGACTAAATCCTAATTCCACCAGCTAACTCAGTTGTGCATAGACATAGTCATTTTATGATTAAATCAAGCATGCATTTTCTAGACTCGTGGGGAAATTGCAAAGGAGCTCAATGCTTATTTTGTCTTCCTGGCGTCTGGTAGGGTGAAAAGCCGGGCCTTCAGGCTGTGCGCGGAGAAGGAGGCCAGTTTGACAAAGCGCCTTTGGGATCTGCTACAGGACCACAGCCGGTGGAATCAGACGACCACCAAGATGCTGGAAGTGCCTTTGGAGTCGATTGAATCCAGACATATCACCCCTATGCTGGACAATGTGGAGGTATGGTCTGCCTAACGACAAACAGACTCCCCTGTCCCTCAACAGGAGCCTCTGGGGGAAGGAGACATGGTTAGCTAAAGAGGGAATTATGGGCCATCTGAATCCGACAGCAGCGTCCTTGTGCTGTAAAATGTGGAGGTGCGGCTTTGCCTGATAAACAGACGCCTCTGTCACTCAACGTGCACCCTAGAGGCAGGGCACAGTCATCTGAAGATGGAATTATGGGCCATCTGCTCAGACTAAAGATTGTACGTTAGCTTGAAAACATCAGGTATGGTAATAATGCTCCTACTGCCTCCGGCTCAGGCCATGGCTCTTTCACTTTCTGCTGTCACTCACCCAGCAGAGACACGCCCTACTCCTGAAGACTAGCGCTAGACTGTAAACCAGACACAAGGCACCTGATTGGCCGGGAGCCAGCTGGCGAAAGAAATCCAACAGATTCCCTCTCTCTCTTAACACATTCCTTGGGTCCTAAACATAGACACGGGCATGTGTGTGTCACTCATTCACTCATGCTGACACTGCACTGACGCACCCCCCACCCCCCCCCGCCCCACCCCACACACGCACACAAACACACAAACAGTCAATTTCTGCATTTGTAGAGGTAGATGTCACGCATAGTTAGTAAACACATTCCCCTCTTGAGATGAATATTCAAATATGCTCCAAATAAGCTCCCGGGAAAAAGGAACAAACTGTCCTTGTTTTCACACCTCTTCCGTGCTAAAGGTACATGGTGTCTACCACAGTGTGACCTGACCACAGACATAGTTTTACACCAGGGTGTAGTCTGATGTGACTCTCATGTACATGTACATGAGTCATAGAGGATTGAATAACTACTACAGACGTATCAGTTTTAACAATATACTGTATATCACTGTTACCTTTGACGTAAAGAAGAACAATGTATACAAGAATTTTCCTTGCATCAGCAGTCCACGTATACATGCATACTTGACAAGAAAACTGTGACACACCTAAATCTACTTAACAATGATAATAACATAATTTCTTTAACAATCACCATCAGAACTAATGATCTCCATTGTGAGAATGCCTTTGTGGTGTTGTGTTTGTAGTTTTCCAGTAAACCTTTGTTGTGGACACTGTATGTGTTCATCAAGAAACGCCACTCTGATAAATGGACTTCATTGATAGAGCTTTTCAACACTCAAATCCCTTTTCCAGATCAATGCCTCCCATTCACTCATTCACATACTGTATGTGTGTTCTGTTGCTGAGACAGAAGTTGTTGCAGCACAGGCATGGCTTGGAGAAAAGGCAGAGAGCCTTGCCACTGAGAGAGGACTCGTTACACTGTGTCCACGGATCGGACAAAGCCCAGAGTCTCCTGAAAGAGCTCGGCGTGGCGTTTGGGAAGAGGGAAGAGCTCTACGAGAAACTCCAGCAGAGGAAGGTCCACCTGCAGGTACTGTATGACTTCCCTTTCTTCAAAGCTCACCTCAAGAGCTTCCTGTTTCTGGAACACTTCCGCTACCACATAGACTCATTGCAAATGCTTTTTTTTTGTTGTTTTGTTTATTTGTTTGTTTGTTTTTGTGGTGTCTTGCTCTGTGTGTGCTCTGTTTGTGTTGACTTTTTAAAGTGAAATTGAGTCTGAGAAAGGCACTATAAATCAAACGTGTTATTATTCTTATGACTTGCCTCCGGAAAAACGATGAGACGCTTCACTGTAAAGTTTGCATATCTACAGAAAACCTGTTTGTTTTGTCATTTCATCAAGATGTGCACTAGCCTAGAAATCTAGACGCCCCTAGCGGCAGCAAATGTAATTTGGCTGGCGGGGCAGTCTAGGCACGATCCATAGAGCCAGGGAGCTGAGAACTCGAAAAACCAGCGGGCCAATCACAGCGTGTATAGAGTCGGTGGGTGGGCTTAACATAATGGTGACTGACATGCGACCAGAAGTTGCGACGGTAACGCATCCTGTTATTTGAAAACAAGAAGATGATTCGTTTAGCGTTATCCTATTGCGTGGAGAGGGAAGGTTACGCATCCTGCTACTTGAAAACAAGAAGATGATTTGTTTAGCGTTATCCTATTGTGGGTCTGGCTCGTCAGGCTAGATGTACACTTGATTCTGCCTAAAACACCATCTTATTGAAGCCTTGATATTATATTTCAAATTGTCTACACGTGGAAGCTCAGGGTTCCTACCCATATGGCTTTGCAAGACTAATTGGATAGCGGCTCTCACTGCCGTCTTGTAATACAATGAAGTGCATTTGCTTGGTCAGAGGGCAGAAACCAACAGCTTCTTGGATGATGTTCTGGATGTTAACATTAGCTGTTAGCATTATCCAGGAGGTTTTGAAGAACATTTTGAGAAGCGTGTCTTTTTACTAATTACTCTTCTTTATGTCCTAGGGAATGCTGTCCAGTGTGGATCAGATTGATAAAGGATTTGAATCCATATCAAAACATCTAGACTCTCTCAGAGAGAGACTGACATCAGTTGGCACACTGCAACCTGATCTACAGGCCAAAAGGAATCAGAATGACCAGCTAAAGGTACACATATGTGGTCTCCTACTGTATATGGGACTTTAGAAATGTAACTATCTAGTGTTGGTGTGCCACGTTCATTTCAGCCCTTCTGTAAAACAAGCTAAATTGGTCTGCCCATTGATTAGTAATCCAAATGTGTTTCAACTAAAAATGGGCAACCGAAAGTGTCATCTTTGTGATTATTAAATGCCATGACAAGGAAGGACCAAATATGAGCATATGTGTGTTTTCGATGTGTAACTCTGTAGGTAATCTTGGCCGAGTTGGAGGCCATTCAAGCTGATTTCACATCTCTAAAAGTGCTGGTTTCAGACAACGTAGGCAACATGAAAAGATTCAACTTTCTCCATGCGGAGTGGAGAAATATGCGCAGTGGTGCCAAGGTAAGCCAAGCCCTTCACTGAATTGCAGGTTACAGTACATGCAGCAATCGCTGAAGTGGAAAAGATGGTGCTTGTGTGTGTGTGTGTGTGTGTGTGTGTGTGTGTGTGTGTGTGTGCAATTTGCAATCCTCTGCATGATCTAAGGATACGTTTCTACATCTTAGTCTGATGACCTTTTCTGTGTGTTGTCAGGTGCAACTGAAGGAGAGCACTCAGAATGTGGCAGAGCATGAGGAGTTTGGCCGGAACCTGTTGGATCTGGAGAGCTGGCTGAAGGCGATGCAGAAGAGACTAGCTGCTTCTGGTGTCCTGTCTGGGGATGGAGGCCCAGCCAGTGACCAGACAGACATCCAGGTCTGCATCTACTTATTGTGGCCTTCTGTTGTTGTGCCAGAGGTTGAATTCGGAATTGAGGGCATTTGGTTAAAGTGACAGAGGAAAGACAACTATTTTTTTTTTAAATCATGTAGGCCAAAGAAGAATTGCTCAAATGATAAGAAGCACTCTGAATTAAAGAGTCATATGTGAATATACTACAGTACAGCATGTTCAATCAGGCTTCTTGATTTATCAAATGATTACCAATGTAGAACACTATTTGATCCCTCAATAAATAACATGGTCTAAAACACCAATTTCATCAAATCAACAAGTTTGTAAAAATTTTTTGTAAACGCTGGTATTCTTTTAGGCAAAGTTTGAAGACCTTCTGGAGAAGGAGATACAGCTACACCAGACAGAGGTCCTGGGCCAACGAGTGATGACCAGGACGTCCAAGGAGGGCCAGGGACAAATCCTGGAGGCTTTGCTGAGGCTGAGAGAATCCTGGAACTCAATACACAGCCTCTGCACCCAACATCAAAGGTAGGTCCTCTTAATCTGATGGCGTGTGCCGTGTGTCTGTGCCAAATGAAGCCTTGTGAGTAACATTGTGTGTGTTGTGTTGTTTGTCCATAGTCATCTGCTGCAACAAAGTGTGCGTCATCTGGCATCGGATGCAGAGGTGATGTAACAGCTCTCTTATTCTATGTTGAAAAGTCTAATACGTATTTAGTCCAGTAGAGATTGTATGTCGTATATGTGTCTGTATGTGTCTAATACGTGGTTTTATGCTTACCATACTGTCATATGCCGGTGCTAAAATGGCATAGCAGCCTCAAAGTACAACCAAGAAATAGAGAGATTGAAATTGCTCTTGAATTAGAACTTTCAGAATTTCCTTCAGAATTGACTCACATATTCAGTATTTTACATTAAGAGGTCTGCCACTGACAGCTCATACAACTGTATGTTCTGGCCTGCAGGGCTCTGGAGAGGGTTCAGGGTGTGGTCAGGGTGATGGAAGAGCCAGTAAACACAGAGAGGCCTTTGAGGCTTGGCTGAAAAGGGGGAATGCGGAACTCTCCAAACTCTCAAGTTACAAGGCGCCTCTAAGCGGAAAAGAACTCCAAGCCCGGCAACAGAAGCTTCAGGTGAGGTGGCATTTGTAATAGTCCTATCATTTCTTGTTGGTGCAATTTACATTTTGACGCCTTGACATGCTATTTCTACATGCCTCAGATCAGATTAAATCAACTGTATTGTCCCCAGGAAGGGAAAGTCGTCTTGCGCATCAAGTACCACTGACAGCTGCTCGCGGTCAAGGCATACATTAGTGCAGGGGTGTCAAACTCATATCAGGCAGTGGGCCCAATTTGTTGGAATGAGACCTCGTGAGGGCCATCATTTTCTATTTCCATGTCAGTTTTTTCTGCCTCTTCCTTCCTGAGGATGGTTTGTAGTGCTGCATTTAATCAATTGATTTGATTATAGTGATATTGCTTATTACACACAATTGAAGACAACTGGATGTGAATATCTTTTTTCTTCTTCTAATTTTTCATTCCTACCCAAAACATCTGGGGGGCCGTATGAAACCTGACGGGACCTTATGAAACCCCCCAGGCCTGATTTTTGACACCTGCATTAGTACAACATAATAAGAACAGGCAAAATAGTTATATACTGTAGTCCACATATAAATCAATGACAGTGGTATTGTGCGTCACATTTGAGGTGATTAATAAATGAATGAATGACTGAATGAATGAATGAATGAATGAATGTATTATTCAGTCCCATCGCCTTCCCTGAGTAATGACATGCCTTCAGGTACACCAAACCATGTGACTGTTGTCAGTCTTTTACTGTAAATATTCTATTCTATTCTCAGGAACTTCGTGCTGACCTGGGCCAAGGTCATGACCTGTTTGAGAGGATGATCTCTGCTGGGACTGAAGGTCAGGCTCTAGAGGACCTGAGGTATCACTGGATCCTTTACAGGACCAAGTTACAGGACTGTGGAGATCCACAGGCACATGCAGATCTCAAGGTGACCATGAGTAGACTGATGTTACTGATTCACATGCACAGAAATGCTGCAGAACACCTTGGTGTCTCTGTTAAAGACTGGCATGCCAGGAATAGAACTATTGAAATTATAGACCTTATATAAACGTAAATCAATTCTGTCATCCTAGACCTTCACAATGCACTCATATCTCTGTTGACTTCGACATGTGTTTCACAGGCCAGTCGGGTACCTAAGCAGAAATTGACTGAAATAAGAACAGTAAGATATGTTGCATGTGTTATCATATTTGGTACCTCTGGAGGTTTACACTAATACTTTGCTGGCAGCGAGCTGGACACATTCATGCAGACTCTAATGCTTCTTGTCTAGTCTAGGGCTAGCCCAAGCCTTTTCTTTGGGCTTAAGCATTAATGAATAGCTTCAGTCTTCTATTTCCAGTACAAGTTGTGCCACTCCAGAATCAAACTGAACGGCCCTGGTGCAGTCCATGGAAACCAAAAAAAAAAGAAAAAAAAGAAAATAGAATAGAATAAAATAAAATGATATTTCTAACACTATACAGAAATGTACACCCTAATCAAAATGTGTCTTTCAGCTTTCTGATTTTTATGCATGTGATTTTTTGTCATTACATCCAAACAGTTACTACTTCACATTCTGTCACTATTTCTAGGCAATTGCTGCACATCATAGCGTCTTTAACCCCCCTAATTACTGTCCATCACAGCCCCTTTACAGTAATTTCCCGCATGTAAGCCGCATTGTGTATAAGCCGCAGGACAGTGTTTCATGCAAGTTAAAAGAAACAAAGCCATATTAACACCATATTAACTGCCCCCCGCCCCCTGTATTAACCTCATAGCTGAAGAAATTTAGCTCAATCAATGTACTGTATAAGCCAGCGGCTAATAGTCGGGAAATTGTGGTAACGGCGCCCTCTGCTGGTCTTTGGTTGTGTGCAGGCCCAGAAGAGCAGCAGTGGCTTCCTGCAGCGCGTGTGCTGTGCGGCGCTGCCCCTCCAGCTGCTGCTCCTCTCGCTGCTCCTGCTGGCCTTCCTGCTGCCGCTCACCTACGAGGGCAACAGCTGCTCGCTCGTCAACAACTTCGCCCGCTCCTTCAAGGTCATGCTCCGCCACGACGGCCTGCCGCCCACCTGAAGCCGCCGACACTCGGCCTGCGTTCGGAGCACCGACTCAAGTCACTCACTACGTAGTGCTCTGAATAGCAAACAACTTATCAACTCATTCACTACAATTTGTTTGCTATACTCAATTTGTATAGCGAAGAACTTTACCATGGATATTTTGAACGAAGCCTCGGTTAGAAAAGGATGAATGTTTGTTTACAGACTTTTGAAGGTGCTCTCTTCTCTCCTGCTGGCAGCGCTGCAGTCTTACAGGTTTTTCTTACAAAGAAATGTTAATGTTTCTGTTTTGGTTACGCTGGATGAAGCACTGAAAGAAAAAAAAAAAATTGTGAGGTTGATAATTTTTTTATCATCTGCCAACTATGCAGTTGTTAGCAAAACCAGTCTTGCAAGAGTTTTAACTCCTTAGCTTATTTGTTTTAAACAAAAAGCTCCTGCTGTTTTCAAAACAAAACAAGATGTAATGGTACTTATTTACCAATTAGTAGTGGTATAATAAGGAGATATTCTACATATGATAATGTTGCCACATATTCTCAACAAAAATGTGTTGGAACAGTTTTGTTGGCTACAAGAAAGATAGGCTTAACTGCATCCAAAGCTCCTTGAAACCAATCAGGTCTGATTACATTTGCACCAATAACTTTGTTTGCATATACCGCTTGTTCCAGAATGCTGTTTTCTTATACATTGACTGAATAGCACAGTCACATACTCACACCCTGTCAGGGCAATGTTATGTGTTGGCTAGCTAAAGTACTGTATTCATCATCTCTGCAGGTTGGTTACTGGGAGGATAATGTTTGCTTGCCTCCATAGGCTATTACTGTAAACTTTGAACCAAAAATATACAAACTTTGTTTTTGTTTCCAGGAGAAATATGCAATTTTTCAACCTGGGCTCTGTATCTAGTTTTTGGGTCTGCATTTAGACCCCAAATGACCTATAAATAGAGCCCAGATAACCCCCCCCCCCCCCAGATTTCTTCAATTAATGCAGCCATGTTATACAATGGCAATGAGCTAAGAGTGTCAGAGTGCCTTCCAAAACTTCTTGCTTATCTTTTCTCTGCTTGACAATGATCATTCTGTCTCTGTCCCAACAGGTATGGGAATGTTTTATAAATAAACACATGGCAGATGCCTTTCCAATTTCTCAGTCATTGTTAATCTTTTAATGACGCTTCACCAAGGAGGTGTATGTGTGTGGTTCTGTCCAGTATGCCACTACTTGGCACAGTTAAACTAGAAAGGCCAAATGATTAGGTACTCCAGGTGCCAGGTCACGGGTTGACTTGTGGAAAAGGCTCAGTGAGTGAGCCCTCACACACTTCACAGTATTACACTGGCACATCCCTAAGACCTTAAACACTTACTTGGATCATGCATCAAAGACTATGGGCCCTAGTGTACACTCAATGTGTCTGTGCATTATTGTGGCCTCTCCTCATTGCCACTTGTGGGCATGTTGCACTCTAGCACCACCAACAGGCCAAAGTTGGACATGCGTTCACACACCTAATTAAGGAGGTGATGAAGTACTGGATCTGATTCTTCCAAGCAAACTCTCTCATACCAGGTCTTGACTTGTATGTCCTCTCGTAGCTCTTTCTCCCATTTGGTCTGTATAATGTTGAATATTGTATTCCATTAAGAATGGACTCATCAAGAATAAAGGATTGAAATTGCTATAGGGATTTCTCTGTAATAGGACGTCACAAATACTTGATGAACCACTTCACTCCATCTTTCTTTTTTATTCTATTTTTGAAAAAGTCCCACTCCACTCCAATAGTCCACTCTGTTAGATTGTGTTATTATAATTATTTAGTCTGTGTGGATTTATTTAAGCATTTGTTGCCAATACCTGTGTAGCGCCTCTCTAGCGTGTTGGCTATAGTGAGAGGTGGCTAACCTGAGTTCTTTAAACTCTATTCCAAACAATTAAACAAGCGGGGTTTCACTAATAAACTAATCAGTATTAAACTTGTGTGTGTGTCTAATTAATACCTTGTATGAAATACTCTTTCCTTTGAAATCACTTTTTAAGCATTAACATGTACACTTTAACATGAAATGAAATGTCTCTGAATTACTTTTATCCTTTTAACACACTTACTTTTAAGCAATGAATACTCGTTTTCTTAATCAACTTATTATATCAAAATAGTCAGTAAACACAACTGTTTTTATCAAAAATATGAAATGTTTACTTAGAAAAAGTAAGCAACTTCAACCAAATACTCTTGGCAATATCACTTTTCAAATCACAAATGCATTCACATTCATATTCAAACACAAGGGCCCAAGAAAATAAAATAGCCGGCAAAACCCTAAACTATTTTCAAATACCCTTTGAATGTTCACTCGATGCAGGCCTGAATGCAGCTCGAGTGCGTTGTAGCCTTAAACAAAATGGCTGCTTCACCACGCAGGCGAAAACAAAATAGCTGCTAATGGTACCTTTTCTCAGTGTGTCTGTAGCTCACGCACGCAGGATCCAAGGCAAACCGCAGCAGGAGAAGTGACGAGAAGATTCACGCTGAAGAGGAGACTTTTGAAGAGAAGTTTCACGCAGCTGATTAATCCACCACTTGGAAACGCTATCCGGCTCCGTTGTTCGTCGTCGGTCACGCAGTTCCACACAGGCTTCACTAGTCAAGGTCGCTGGCCGCTAGCTTGTTAGCAAAGTCCATGCAAAAAGCACTAGCCACTTAGTCAGCAACTAAGATAAACTTCTTTCTGTCTTATCGTGTTGAGTAGTCCACTCCAACAAACAGAACTATCACCATTCACGTTTCTAATAAGAGTTCTGGTCGAACACTCACTAAACTGGTGCATTAACTCTTACAAAATGTCTATTCTCAGCAGGCAACTCGTTTCACTCATCTCACTCGTTCGCCGCTCTTCCTCAACTCCCTCATGCTTCATGCGTGGTCTTCACGTTCTCTTCCTCCATCCACTTCCTTGTCCTTTGACCTCAACATACGATTGGCTCATTCACAAACTTTACAAAAATAAAGTAAATTCACAAAACCTTTGTGTAACTCTTTCTTCCTATTATTACAGGCATTTTTAACACATTTGCACATATATTATTACACAAGAAATATATAACATTTTAAATGCAATATTCAGTTAAACATGAACATTACTCAATGCATTTCTCTTATTGAGCAAAATCATAACTTCATTGCTGGTCAATGAATTTTAACCTTTTAACCTATTTATTAAACTATGAAATTATTTATTCAAACCTGTGTATTAACCATGAATGAATTTCAACAGGGTTACACCCTCCCCCTTTTAAATGTCTGTGTGTCCTCACCACACTACACTACAAACTATCAAAGGAGTCCTAAGGGCATAATAACTAATGTTTTAGTGTTTACCTATTTTAATGACTATCCCTCTGTGTACAATAGTCAAAGGCTGGTCTCTGGATTTACCAGGCTCATCATAGGTAAGTCTAATAGTCGGCTTGGCAGTTCTCTTAGGTCTAGGCTCAGATCTGGGCTGCAGTCTATCCTCCTGGACCTCAGATACTTCTTCTTCAGACTCCGATCCAGCTTCACTGGTCTCTTCCGGAGCTACTTCTTGAGCACACTCCTCATCCCCGGGTTCCGGTTCAGAGTTGTGGTCAACATCATTTGTTTCTGAATTATTTTCATGAACAGGTTCAGCTTCAGGGTCATTGTCATGTTCTGTTTCAGGGTCATTATCAGTTTCAGAGTCATTATTTTCTGGTTCAGGGTCATCTTCTAAGTCAACTACTGGCCTGGCAGTATGTAGCACCCTCGGGACAGACTCTCTTCGAGTGACACGCTGAGTGACATAATACTCCATGTCAGAGGACGAATCAGAAAACTCCTGCAACTCTTGAGTCTCTGGTCTAGATTCTCTTTGACTTTTCTTACGAGTGTTTGCTCTGGTCTTTGGTCTGGCAGGTTTATCAGTATCCTGGTCAGTAGATGGCATTCTCACAAGCTGTCCAATAGGTAGAAGGTGGTCCCTATGCATAGTCTTTGTCCCTAGCCTTCCATCCTCCCGTTTGATCTTGAACACAGGTAGGTTTGGCATCTTTCCAACGACAACATACGGATCAGGACTCCACTTACTTTCCAGCTTGTGCTTTCCTCTCAGGCCTAGATTCCGGAGCAGTACTCTGTCGCCGATATCTATGGACTGGAATGCAACTCGACGGTCATACAACCTCTTGTTTCTCTGGTGCCGTTTGTCTGCAGCATCAGAGGCTAACTTGTAGGCTTGTTTCAAGTCTTCCTTCAGCTTGGTGACATAGCGGGTGTGAGACACATCTTCTATGCCATCTGGGGACATTCCAAAGCATAAGTCAACAGGAAGTCTCGCCTCTCTGCCAAACATCAGATGGTAGGGCGAGTACCCTGTGGAATCACACTTTGTACTGTTGTACGCGTGGACCAAATAAGGCACATGCTGGCTCCATGTACGCTTCTTCTCTCGGCCTAACGTACCTAGCATGGAGAGCAGAGTTCTGTTGAACCTTTCTGGCTGCGGGTCTCCTTGCGGATGATACGGCGTTGTTCGCGACTTGCGTATCCCCATCAAGGTCAACAGCTCTCGGATCAAACGGCTCTCGAAATCTCTTCCTTGATCCGAATGGATCCTCGAAGGCAGTCCATAATGTATGAAATATTTCTCAATCAGGACCTTTGCCACAACATGGGCCTTCTGGCTCTTTGTCGGGAAAGCCTGAGCGTATCTCGTGAAATGATCCGTGACCACTAACACGTTGCTTATGCCTTTGGAGTCAGGCTCCATGGAAAGGAAGTCCATGCACACTAAATCCATAGGCCCATGGCTTATGATCTGGTGCAATGGAGCAGATCTCTGAACAGGAGTCTTGTGAGTGACACACTCCCCACAGTTCTTGATGTATTCTTCCACGTGCATTGACATCCTAGGCCAAAAGAATCTACTTCGGAGCAGGTCAACAGTTCGCTCTTGTCCAAGGTGCCCTAGGTCATCATGCATGGCCTGCATAACCATCTCCCGGAACTCCTTTGGCAAGATGAGTTGACTGACCACATCTCCAGATGGTCTCTTGCTGTAACGGTACAGCAATCCATCTTTCATGGACAGCTTTCCAGCTTCTCTCTTCAGTCTGGACATCTCAGGACTCATGTTCACATCCTCTGGCCAGCGCCCATGCTTGACGGCTTGGATGGCTGGTCCAATGGCTTCATCCTCTTCTTGCGCCTTCCTGAGACTCATTTTGGACATGAGTTCCAGTGACTTTAACTCCAGATGGGTTGGAAACGCATACAGGTCAGGAACACAGTGAGAAGACGCTCCAAGCTGAGCAACACAGACTGGTGTGCTGCATGCAGACTCTGGGACGCAGACTCTCTGGCAGATGGTCTTCACTCCAGACTGAGGAATAGTCACCCAGCCATTGTCGTCCTCTTCTGGCATGTTCCTTGACAACAGGTCGGCATCGATGTTCTGTCGGCCTGGACGATACTGGACATCAAACTCATACGTCGACAGGGCAGCAAGCCAGCGATGCCCCACCGCATTGAGCTTGGCTGTGGACAGCACGTACGTAAGCGGGTTATTATCAGTACGTACGGTGAATCTTGCCCCATACAGGTAATCGTGGAATTTGTCGACTATGGCCCACTTGAGTGACAAGAATTCCAGCTGATGTATGGGATAATTTCTCTCTGCAGAGCTGATCTTTCTGCTCGCGAAAGCAACTGGTCTCAAGCCTTCAGGGTGTTCTTGGTAAAGAACAGCACCAAGACCCTTCAAGCTTGCGTCCACATGCAGGATGTATGGCTTTTGTGGATTGGCAAAGGCCAGGACAGGAGCATGTGTCAGACAGTGAATTACGTGATGAAACGCATCTGTGCAGGATTTGTCCCATCTTTCTCCGAAAGGCTCGGATTCTTTCAAGTAGACTTTGTTCACATCTTGGACATACTTCTTTCTCTTCTGAGTTGGAGCGTATCCCTTTGTGAGTTCAGTCAATGGTCTAACAATTGCAGAATAGTTCTGAATGAATCGACGGTAATAACCGCAAAATCCTAGGAAAGATTGTAATGTCTTCAGGTTCGTTGGCATTGGCCATGTAGTGACGGCCTCAATCTTGTTAGGATCTGGGGCGACACCATCTGCAGACACGATGTGCCCCAGGTACTTCACTCTCGGCAGACAGATCTGGCACTTGTCCACTGAGAGTTTCAGCCCAACTTCACCGAGACGATCTAGGACCTTGAGCAGTCTCTCTTCGTGTTCCTCGAGAGTTCTTCCAAACACTATCACATCATCAAGGTACACTAGCACTTGTAAGAGGTTCATGTCACCAACAGCCTTTTCCATTAACCTCTGAAAGGTTGCTGGTGCCCCAGTAATGCCTTGAGGCATTCGCTCGAACTGGAAAAATCCTAATGGGCAAATAAATGCCGTTTTCTCTTTGTCCTCTTCGGACATAGCTATCTGGTAATAGCCCGAACGCAAATCCAGTACAGAGAACCACTGACTCCCTGTCAAGGCATTCAGCGCATCCTCAATGCATGGTGTGGTATACTGGTCTGGTATGGTTCGGCTATTCAACAGTCTGTAATCTATGCACATCCTAATAGCTCCAGTCTTCTTTCTGACTATAACTATTGGCGATGCATAGGGGCTTCGCGACTCTGTGATGATCCCTGCCTGCAGCAGTTCTTGTAAATGCTTTCTAACGTCTTCGATATCCGCAGGGGCCAGCCGGCGTGATCGTTGACGGAAAGGCCGGGAATCAGAAAGTCGGATTCTGTGTTCTACTCCTTTTGCTAATCCCACGTCCCACTCGTGCATTGAGAAGACATGAGACTTCTGAGCCAATTTCTTACATAGTCTGTTCTTCCATTGTTCTGAAATAGGAGAGTCTCCAAAGTTGATCACGCTCTCATCAAAGTCGGAGGACGCAGTCTCCTTAGGAGGAATCGTCGCAACTGAATCAATGTGATACACACATCCAATCACTGTTCCCACCGGTATGGAAGTTTCTCTTGAAGATTCATTCTTCAGTAATATTCTCAAGCTGTTGACATCCAATGCCCCACTGGGCACAACCATGGGATGAAAAATCACATCAGCAGGTAAGGTGGCTGCTGGTGATGAGTCAATCATTAGGATTTCTTGAGCAACAGGCTTCTTCAGCTCAACTTTGCACACAACCTGAGCGTCACCATCTGGGGGTAAGACCAAAGGGCCTGGACCCATCCATCTAACATGGCCAGCCTCATCATCATGGACTGGGACAGCAACACCCTTGAATGCAGGTTGGTCCTCCTTGACACAAACACGAAGGCCTAGTGTTCGGGTGACATCAATGCCACTGTCTTTGCATTGATTCACCAAACGTCTAACATGGCTCGCATTGGTGCCCACAATGACAGATGTCTTATCTTCAGTCCTGGGGTTAGGACATATGAGAGCTAGGACAGTTACAGTCTGACTGGTTCCTAACACCTCAGCTGGATACTCTACATCAACTACCACGTAGCCACGATAAGGGTAGCTAGCTCCAGACTCACTTAAACCCCACAAGGACAAACCAGATACAGGCTGAATGGGGATATCAGACAAGTATTTCTGGTACCAGTGTTCAAAAATGATCGTCACCTGAGAACCACTATCTAATAAAGCAGTGCAAGGTTGTCCATTAACTTTCAGTGGCACCAGGCTAGGCGGCCCAACTAACCCATCAGGAATATGCTCACTCTCAGACATATCAGCGTCACTTTTCTTAACAGAACAGTTAACTGTATCAGCGGCAGCATCACTTGATGGCTGGTTGTTCTTGGACAGCTTCAGAGCCTGGATAAGTCTCTTGATAACCTTAGCCTGGTTGTCTGTGTTTTGGCACTTCTTCGCAAAATGTCCACTCTCACCACATCGATAACAGAAGTATTCCTCCGATACTTTGAATGGCCGTTGTGGGGAGCTGGCTGGTTTCGAGGTGTTCACAGCTGAAACAGCAGCTTGAGGTTCAGCTACTTTGTTTGTGACTTTCTGTTGCAAGCGCTTCATTTGTTTTTTCAAAGCTGCTATGTCGCTGTCCGAACTACACTCACTGTAGACTACATTAGGGGGAATGTTCTCACTGCTAGCTGTTGTGTCTTGTACTGGCTTAGACGCGACAGCAGCAACCAAGGCCTTAAGTTCTTTGATCTCAGACTTCAAGTTCTGAATTTCAGTCTGTTTCACATCAGCACTCTGCCTTACATTTCCACTTTGCACAACAGGAACAAGCCTATTTCGTGAGGCCTCATATTCCTCTTCTGTGCGTATCTCCTTCAACAGCTGGAGAAAGGTCGGGGGCTTTGCTTTCCTCTCTCTCAGACGAAGGTTAACTAACATCAGATCAGAGGCTATCGCACCACGCAACAACTGTTCAAGTCTCGCTTTATCTGCACACCCAAAGGGAAGACCATCTCTCTGCACAACCCTATTCAACGACTGTTCTAGACGTCTAAGGAAGTCAGACAGCTTCTCACCTGACTGTTGCTGCAGTAAACGAAACGCGAAATACAACTCTTCTCCTGACTCTGCTGTCCCAAAAGCATGCTCCAGCGCCTCTAAGCAATCTTCAGGGCTTACATCAGGATCACTAGCTCGTGCTGACTTTACAATGTCAAGTGCAGGACCTCTAAGACTTTCCATCAGTCTCCGTCTCTTCTCTTTGTGAGAGCAGTCACACTCTTCCACCATGAGCCGTGCTTGACCTAACCAGTGGTCGAACTGCTCTTCTCCAGCTGGGGTGGGCAACAACCCAGAAAAAGTCCGAAGGCGGCGATAGCTTCCATGCTCGCTGGCGGACTTCGTCGTCTTGTTAAGCAAATCACTCACAACTCGCAGAATGGCCTCTGTTGACTTAGCAGCAGCAGCATCTTCCGGGAACAATGTGTGAAGGTCTTCAACGCGCTTACCTGGAGCTTGTGGCGATCCGGACGTCTGAAATTGTGTACTGGCTCGTGTAGCTTCATCTGCTATGATAACTGGCCACGGCCCTCCACCATTAATAGGAAACATTTCAAAGGGAACCATTTCACCTTTTACTACTTCCCTACATTCACACAAGACCAAGTATCGGTTATGTTTACTGTTGAAAGTCCGGCCTCTGACTCGCACACGTCCCAGACACTTCACTGTTTGCATTGCCTCTTCAATTGCACTGATGTCTAAATCTTCTTGAATGAGCACCATGACTGCATGAGCCTCATCTAATGCCTCGCCACGGCACCATCCTTTTAATTCTGAAACTAGCTCTGTTCTACGATCCATATTAGCGAATCAGTTAACGCTAAACCAAAGCTTCAAAACACTGATTTTTAAATGGCAAGCTATACAAAAAACAACAAGAAACCCACACTAATCCACACTAGGATCTCAGCAGTGCCTCCATTTTATGTAGCGCCTCTCTAGCGTGTTGGCTATAGTGAGAGGTGGCTAACCTGAGTTCTTTAAACTCTATTCCAAACAATTAAACAAGCGGGGTTTCACTAATAAACTAATCAGTATTAAACTTGTGTGTGTGTCTAATTAATACCTTGTATGAAATACTCTTTCCTTTGAAATCACTTTTTAAGCATTAACATGTACACTTTAACATGAAATGAAATGTCTCTGAATTACTTTTATCCTTTTAACACACTTACTTTTAAGCAATGAATACTCGTTTTCTTAATCAACTTATTATATCAAAATAGTCAGTAAACACAACTGTTTTTATCAAAAATATGAAATGTTTACTTAGAAAAAGTAAGCAACTTCAACCAAATACTCTTGGCAATATCACTTTTCAAATCACAAATGCATTCACATTCATATTCAAACACAAGGGCCCAAGAAAATAAAATAGCCGGCAAAACCCTAAACTATTTTCAAATACCCTTTGAATGTTCACTCGATGCAGGCCTGAATGCAGCTCGAGTGCGTTGTAGCCTTAAACAAAATGGCTGCTTCACCACGCAGGCGAAAACAAAATAGCTGCTAATGGTACCTTTTCTCAGTGTGTCTGTAGCTCACGCACGCAGGATCCAAGGCAAACCGCAGCAGGAGAAGTGACGAGAAGATTCACGCTGAAGAGGAGACTTTTGAAGAGAAGTTTCACGCAGCTGATTAATCCACCACTTGGAAACGCTATCCGGCTCCGTTGTTCGTCGTCGGTCACGCAGTTCCACACAGGCTTCACTAGTCAAGGTCGCTGGCCGCTAGCTTGTTAGCAAAGTCCATGCAAAAAGCACTAGCCACTTAGTCAGCAACTAAGATAAACTTCTTTCTGTCTTATCGTGTTGAGTAGTCCACTCCAACAAACAGAACTATCACCATTCACGTTTCTAATAAGAGTTCTGGTCGAACACTCACTAAACTGGTGCATTAACTCTTACAAAATGTCTATTCTCAGCAGGCAACTCGTTTCACTCATCTCACTCGTTCGCCGCTCTTCCTCAACTCCCTCATGCTTCATGCGTGGTCTTCACGTTCTCTTCCTCCATCCACTTCCTTGTCCTTTGACCTCAACATACGATTGGCTCATTCACAAACTTTACAAAAATAAAGTAAATTCACAAAACCTTTGTGTAACTCTTTCTTCCTATTATTACAGGCATTTTTAACACATTTGCACATATATTATTACACAAGAAATATATAACATTTTAAATGCAATATTCAGTTAAACATGAACATTACTCAATGCATTTCTCTTATTGAGCAAAATCATAACTTCATTGCTGGTCAATGAATTTTAACCTTTTAACCTA
Source organism: Sardina pilchardus (assembly GCF_963854185.1). Taxonomy (NCBI): domain Eukaryota; kingdom Metazoa; phylum Chordata; class Actinopteri; order Clupeiformes; family Clupeidae; genus Sardina; species Sardina pilchardus. The sequence continues at coordinate 27,807,994 of NC_085005.1, forward strand.
TTTATTAAACTATGAAATTATTTATTCAAACCTGTGTATTAACCATGAATGAATTTCAACAGGGTTACACCTGCATTAGAAATATATTACATAATAGAAATGATGACATATCGACAATACGTATGTGCTTTACACTCTCAATTTCGCAAAATGTATACACGTACATTTCTCAAAGCACCCACATTATGGTAATGTAAGCCTACAGTATATGTTCCAAATCCACATCTGTCCTAATATTCTCTATAATGTCAACATTTCAAAGCAAACTATTAGTGATGCACCACCCAAGGATGGCCTTTTCAGGGCTAATAAATGTTTTCCCCCAGGCTGTGGCTTCAGTGATGCACACTCATGTAGAAGCTTTGCACAAGGGAGTAACCAATGGCATGCAGGTAGGAGTGTGTCTGACTTGTAGAGGCGTCACACCTTGACAGATCTGACTCGGTTCATGTCAGGAAGAGGAAGACAAGTGGCTGCCACAACACCCAGTGCTGTTTTTAGTTTTCAGTGCTGATGTCTGAAAAATCAAGCTTTCATGGAGACAGTTCTGTTGGTCCAATGCAGTGAAGTTATTCTGACCGATTTCCAAATGGACTGAAGGAAAACCAAGAAAGTATATACTTGACAGGAGGACACAAGCTGTTCTGGACACAGTGGCCAAGACATGCAAAATCGTCAAGGTACAGCAACATTTCCTTATGATTGTTTATGATAAAAGACAAACATACTCATAGAAGAATGTGGTGAAAACAGTTGTGTAAAAGGTACTAATGCACTTCAGGGAGAAATAGAACAGAATTCAGTGTTTTTAAATTCACTCCTATGGAGAGTTCTTCACCCCTGTCTAAACAAGTTATGTTTCAAGTGAATTTGGCAGACATTGCCTTTGGCATGTTGACATTTGGCTGTTCACTTAATACCATGGGTGTCTGTCTGTCGTACACTATAAGCACCATGCAAGTTATAGTTAAAATAGCAATACCATTAACGCTATACAAAATGTGTTAAGAAAGTGCTGAAATAGTTAAGCCCAACATAACTTAAGACTGAGTCATACTTCCTTTTCATGCACCTTTTTTTATAAAAAAAATAATGCATTGCTCAATACGAGACCAATAATCCTACTTGTCCTTGCCTGTTCCCGCATTCTAACACCACGCACACCACATACTCCTCAGAAATGGAATGAAATCCAGTCTGTGATGAGTATATTTTTTACTGAGTGCTCTCCTTGCTTGAATTTTGAAATAATATGAATTCATCTTTTCTTGCAGAGGAAAAGGAGGCCATTCAGAAGCGAACTTTCACCCGATGGATTAACATTCATTTGAAAAGGGTAAGACTGCCTTTAAAAAAGAAGATACCACTTCATCCTTTCACCAGATTCACCATGTTCAGACCACAAATGCTTGAAGGATAAAAGTAGAATAAATCATAACTCCTCACTCAGGCCCATGCCAGAGTGATATGTAATAGACATGGTTATTCAAGTCTGTTATACTTATGCCATCTGATTCAACCATCAGGGTGTGTTGCGGTCGGATAAGCTTAAAACCTCATTGTCAATATCATACAGTATTTTAACTTATTTGCATTCAACAGTTAGCCAAGTTTGTATTATAAACATCTAATTGGAATTGCTGCTGCTGCTGCATTTGAGAACTTTGTTTTTGCTTTTAAATCAAAGTCTAAACATTGTGTCTAAGCTAAAGCTGATGTGTACTTTTATCATTTTCAATGGGTCAGTACAGTAGGCCTGTGGGGTAGGCCTATACTGTAGGGGTCAGTACAGTAGGCCTGTGGGGTAGGCCTACTGTTTGTTGCAAGACTGTTTGTGTTTTTAATACTAATGTGAATGCAATGTAACATTTTAATACTTGTAATTTTACTACAGGACCCCAGGGAGACTAGCGGCCCTTTGTGGGGAAGCTAATGGGGATCCTAATAAAAAATAAAGAATAAAGAATAAAGAATACTTTAGGGGTCAGTACAGTACAGTAGGCCTGTGAAGTATCTTGTACATCACAGAGGCTACACCAGCACGGCAGCTACTGTACAATCCATCTAAACACTTTACTTGTGTTTGCCAGTGTGAGCCGCCAATGGAGGTCTGTGACCTTTTCTCTGAGGTTCAGGACGGCCGTGTGCTCATGGCTCTTCTGGAGGAGCTGTCTGGCTGCAAAATGGTGAGACACCAACACCCCAACACAACTACTGTTATAAAACCGAAATCAGTGAGTATAGGCTGATGCTACTAAGGTGTCAATAGCCAACAATGCTGTTGGTAACTGTTGGGAATAGTCTGTACCTGGATGTACAGAACATAGCATAGCAGAGACGAGCACCCAGTTGTCCATAGCCAACAATGCTATTTATTTACACATGGGCACATATTTAAAAACAGCATCAGAATCGACTTGAATCCCGCTTGCTGTTTCAAACTGCAGTAATGAATGAATAATTCACCTTGCCTTTTCCCTCGAAGCTCTACAGATTCAGACCCCCCACACACCGCATCTTTAGACTGAACAACATCACCAAGGTTCTTAACTTCCTTGAGGACAGAAATGTGAGTAACAGTGATGGTTCTGATATTGATAGCAGCAGACCTTGTTCAGAGCTTGCTATATGGGAAGAGAATGACAAACTTGTTAAAGACAAGGGCATGCCATAATAAAGGTTTTCATCCTCTTTTCTATTTACTCAACCATACTATCCAAGTTGACATGGACACTTAATCAGATTAGAAACAGAATAACGGCTCAATCGGAATAAGATACTCTCATGTCAACACCTCAACTGGAATAAAAATGCTTGATCCGATCAGAATTTAAATTATAATAATTTAAATTACAAAGAGGTGGTGTAGTCCGTTCCTGTTTTGATTGAACAGAAACATATACAGTTAATCGGATTGCCTGCTGTGTCTTCTCAAGGAAAAAATGTTAAGGGCCCTAACTTTGACAATCAGTGGCAAGAAGCTTAAATACATTTAGGGGTGTGTCCAGACGACATTCAGGTTGGTTTTGTTATCAAATGTCAGGCACATTGTTCAAAGGGGTTGTTCTTCTGTTTCTTAATCAGTCATGGGTGTGTTTTGGGCATTTTGGTGTATTTTGGTAGTCAGCAGCGCATTTGAAGGAATCTGCTTGCATGTGAGACTGTATGGTACAGGGATTCCACTAAACCTTGCTTTTCTAAAAAGTGAAGCGCATGGTGCAGAATCTGCCTCTGACTGGGTGTAAGATAAGAGTAAGCTTTGCACCACGTTTCTGATTGCCAAATCAGAGCCCTAAAGTGCTTGAGAACACCTGAACGCACCCCATGTAAACAGATGGCACTACGTTTTTCAATCATAATAGTTTGATCGGAAGGATAAAAAAAACTGTTCATGTAAATGTGGCTACAGTCATTCTCTTATCCTATAAAAAGAAACTTCTCTTATCCTATAATCGACTATTTGGCCTATTAATTGAAGAGCACCTGATTTTTCCACTTTCAATTTGTCCACACACTTTTTAATAATTCAACATGGCCATGTTTGGTTTATATCGTTCTCATTCAGTTTTGTAACTCTCTCTCTCCACTCTATTCAGGTGAAATGTAAAAGCATTGATGCCTCAGACGTTGCTGATGGTATTCCCTCTGCTGTTCTTGGCCTGATCTGGACCATCATAGTTCTTTTCCATGTAAGTCATTCTGTGTTGCTCGTTATTGTTAAATAATCCACTGATAGTGTATGCTTTAATATCTAGCTTTCATGCTAGACCCCCCCCCCCCCACCCGTTTATCAAACTCAATAAACAGTTGATCACAAAAATAAATAAATAGATAATCCACTGATAGAATTCTCTCATTCAATTATTTGTTTATGTTGCAGATTAAGAAGTCTACAAGGAGCATCAGACACATTGTGTCTGCAAGCAGTGCGAAGTCTATACATGCCAGCAGAGATGCCACATCTATCTGCGCCTCTGCCACGAGTGGTGAATGGGGATCAAACACCTTTCCATCAAAGCGGAGAAATTCATCTCACACATCCAAGTATCGTGGCACAGCCATCAAAACTCTTCTGCGATGGGTCCAAATATGCACATCCAAGTAAGAGGGAAAGTTTGTTTCAGTGCTTATGGGAGGATGTTGTAAGTAGAATTGTGCTTGTGGTGAAAGCGAGAACGTAATTTTGAATGCTTATATTGCCATAGTTGTTGTAGTTAAAAGTTGTTGTTTGTTTAAGCTTTGAGGAGATGCTGTCTAAGCTGTTTGTTATGATGATAGAAAAAGTGCAAATGAGCAAAAACACTAAAACTTAACTTGTAAAAATAATTTCACTATTCAACATCATGAGCCATATGCGAACACTAATGCATTGCCCCACATCACTTTGTTCCATCGCTTTATTTTGAGGGGTAGCTGGAGGCATTTCATCTTTCTTTGGGTCTTTAATGTCTTAATATGTGAACTCCTGTATCTCTCTGGTAGGTATGATGTTGAGGTGCGGGACTTTGGCCGGAGCTGGAGGAGTGGCTTGGCTTTCCTGGCGCTCATCAAGTCCATCAATCCAGCTCTAGTGGACACAAGAGCAGCGCTGACCAAATTACCACAGGACAATGTGGCAGAAGCCTTCCGAGTAGCACACAGTGTCCTGGGTATTCCTCCACTTTTAGACCTTGAAGGTAATGTTATAAAATGTCCCTCATCTATGTGGTTTTATGACATTTTCATGGATGATGCAATTCATTTGATTTTATACTTGATCTAACTTGCTTTTGTTGCTGTCTGTAGATGCAACAATCCGGACACCAGATGAACAATCAATCATAACCTATGTGACCCAGTTCTTGGAGTACAGACAAAATCTTGATAAGGTGTGTTGCATTAATTTCCTTCACATGAATTTGTGATATTTAGTTCATGTGAGGTGTGTCCCTTGCCACCCTAATCTATGTACTTTCTCTTGGGGGATTAGATCTTGAGTCCTCACAGCTCTGGTTTTGTTAATGCATTACATTCTTTTTTATGTAAAGCACTTTGGAATTTAGAAAAACACTCTATAAATAAAGATTATTATTATTATTATTATTATTATTATTATTCCATACAAATGGACTTTTCCTATCTGTTGTACAGGTAAATGGTTCAGAACTGTACATAGGGAGTTGTGACACAAACACCTACTCACCTGATGGCTTGAGCTCCCCTTCTTCAGCCAATGAGAAACATCCAAGTGTTACGGAACCTGCACTATATGCCTCGGAGGAGGGTATTTCTTCTCCTGTCCAGACTGGTTCCTTTGAAGGGCAGAACTCCGAGAACACATTTCCTGTGAAAGGCACAAGGGGGCAGGCTTGCGCTGAATTGTCTGTGGATGTTGAGACGCTGTCCTTGAGCTCGGAGGAGGGAGTGTACATGCTCTCAACTCTGGATTCTGATGAGGAGGAAGCGTTCCAGTACATCCTTGCACTCGATGAAGAGGCCAATGGTCACCCCAGACCAGACTTAGGGTTTCAGCCAGTGATCGAGCCGAACAAACCCCATCCAATGTGCAGAGAAGAGATTGGCTCAAAAAATGAGAACGGGTGCATTTCTGGATTTCAACAGATTGCATTGGCAGAGCCCATTGAAATTGCAATGGGTGAAAATCAGTATGCTTGCAATGATCTTAATGGGTCCATGTCAACACTTCCAGTAGAGGACAAATGTGGTGAAATAGTCCCTTTTGACCTGATCACGGCTGGAGAGAATAGCTCAGGGACTGACAGAGCAGGATGTACAGAAGAAAACCGTCAATCAGCAGCGGAGACATCACATCAGAGAGAGGATCCACCATCTAGGCAAGCACACAGTGAAATAACAGAGAGCTTATGTGCTAAGCTGGAACCACAAGGTCCCAGTGAAAACACGCTTAAGGATCTACAGAACAACGATGTTACCAAAGGCAAACACATAGATGATGAAGATCAACACGTGGAATGGGCAGAATCCAACCAAATGGATAAGTCCACACTTTGTTATGACATTAGAAGAGATGCTGAGCAGTCATCACTAAAACAGGCGGAATGTTTATCACAGGAAGAGGTTGAGGTTGAGGTTGTGAGAGAAAAGGACATTTGTGACATACAGGGTGTGAGTAGCCAACTTCTGGAGAGGGAGCCTAGGACGGACTACAGGATGGAAAGAGTGGAAGATCTGGATGACAGGAACACATGCCACCTTTCGTTCAATGAGGACATCACTGAACTGAGTACAGATTCAACAAGGTATAGAGTTCACTCATTATAGTAAAACTGATACGTTTCATTTTACATGATCAATCTTACCATATATATTCTACAAATAGGCCTAGTACTTTGGGATTATGTTAATGATTGAATCTTGAATTTCCCCTTGGGGATCAATGAAGTATCTATCTATCTATCTATCTATCTATCTATCTAATCAATCTGTTCTCTCTACAGAAAAGGGGTATCGTTATCAGGAACTGTGGAGACCTACTGTGGCGTTGACACAGAAGAGTTGCATCTGCTCAAATGGCTTTGGATTCTCACTTACTGCCTCTTCATCATACCTCAACTGAACATCTGTCAGTATTTAAATGACCTCCTAAAATAAGAATCATCTGTCTCTAAACATCTAAAGCAAAGACCTTTTAGGCATGTCCCTTCATTCATGTGTGTACCATTGTCATACAAAAATGTACTTGCATCAACTTGCATAGTATTTTAAGGAATATATAGTATATAACAGTTTTACAAATGTCATGGCAGTTCAATTGTACTGAATTTTTTTTTTTGTTTCTATCCCCTCACTCATGGTTTTCAATAACCCTTTCTTTGAGTTGTTTGGAGTGTTATTTTGTCTTCATGATGGAATGATAGGCAGAAATAATACTGATTGACCAGTGACTAGACCTTCCAGGCATGCACAAGTGTCTTCATATTACTACAGACATTCACTGCACTCAGGCAATCTCCATTTCACTAATCGTGAGACTATCAGCACAAATTGGCTGGACGGCTGTTGATTTATGTCAGTCACTTTAAGGGGGGGTTAATATTTATGCAATCGCTTACTTTGCATTATATATTTATGAATGAACTAAAATTACTTTTGTAGAAATGTGTTTTCACTTTGACATTAAAGAAGGGATTTTTGTAAATGATTGTAAAAAAGGCCAAATTAAATTAAGAAAGATTCAATTTATTAAACCAATAAAAGGGGAAATGCCCAAGGGGGATGAATACCATATACGAATGTCTGAGGACATTTACATTTTAGCTGTTAGTACTGAATTTGTAATCAAGGCAAGGAGTATTGGGGTTATTGAAATGTGAATAAAGTGCCTTCTGTTTGAAATGGTGTCAATCAGATACTGAAGATAACTGTTCCCTTTCTGTGCATGGTGGCAACATGGTGGACCACGTGGGGATTATTTGTTTGACCATTTCTGCCAGGTTATTGACACAGGATCAATGCCTTTGAACAAGCAGGAAAAACAAGCCTGCTTGGAGTTTGGACACGATTACATGATACCTCCCCGTGAGTTTTTTTTTTTTTTTTTTTTACACCCACCTTAGCAACTGGAGAACATGATGGGTGGCTTTGTTTTACTAGCCGTGCTACTTTTCACCTATGGTCCTCTAGCGTTAGCACGCCCCGGTGGAGATGGTGTGGGGAGCCAAGCGGACGACCTGTCTCTGCTCACCGGTGACCTCACCTTCAGCTTGTATGCTGAGCTCGCGAGGCAGAGACCGCGTGATGAAAACCTCCTCCTCTCACCCCTGGGCGTTTGGTCGGCGCTACTTGAGCTGGCCAGGGCCTGTGGGGAACTCTCGCTGACCCCCAGCCGCGCAGAGATCCTCGCCGCGCTCGGACTGCAGAACAGGACAGGGGAGGATGCCGAGCGGACGCTCCGTGCCCTCGATGACCTGGCGACGGCGCTGGTGACCGAGGGTCAAGATGAGCCCCAGCTCAGCGTCCAGACCTCCCTGCAGCTCAATGGCAAAAGGCTCAGCCTCAGTCCAGCTCAAGCCAATCAATCCAGCGGTGTTGGGCAGAAAAATACGCCAGAAAATAAGAGTGGAAATGCACAGTTGCTGCAGTTGTCCAGCAAGACCACTGGCAAACTTACTCTTTTGAATAAAGTACAAATGACTGGTAAGGTATTTAAATGCCTTCAGCAGCTTCAGTAAACTACATTATCAATACAAAATCAGGGAATAATATGTTTTCTGCATTGTTTAACAAGGATATCAAGGTTACAGTATATACTGTATATATATATATATATTAATGTAGGCTAAATTATAGTAGCCTACATACAGTAAGGTACTGTATAATTATTGCGGCACATTGATAAAGAGGTGACTGCACTATTTGATCTTTGGAATTTCCGTGACCTATTGATTAATGTTCTTGTCAAGAAAATACAATAGGTCATTCAGACATGTGAACCCAAAATTCATCTGTTTCAGTTCAATATGCGTCTTGAAATGTTTGCACATTAAAGAAATAGTCTTTTAAAAAATGGCTTGCACCCTCCCCCTAGGACATGGTACAGTACATGTGGCTTTGTTTACAAACTGGCAAAGATAATCTCCTAGGATCCAGGTCGACTGCCAAGGAAATATTACATGATATCACACAAATGGGTTATTGCTGTTGCCGTAAAGTGATTTGTGATTCTCTGGATCGAGGGATAGGGAAATCGCAAGTTAGTTTACCATCAAAATGACTTCTGAGCTGTAATATGAATGTCCAAAATGCATAGGATGACTTTAAGATGAATTGTGTTCCAGTTCTTTCTTTGAGTTCAATTGTCTGAAGTGGTCCATTATATTTTGTTCATCTTGCTGTACTGTTCTATTAGTGCCGACCGTCACTTGCAGAGCACACAGGATTTCCTTCACGTTCCCATATGAGCTCCCATTTTCTATTTATTTATTTATTTATTTATTTAAGTGTATATCTTTGGGCTTTTTGCCTTTATTGTATAGGATAGTGAAGGGTGAGACAGGAAATGAGTGGGAGAGAGAGATAGAGTGGGATTTGGAAATGACCACAGGCCAGACTCGAACCTGGGTCCCCGTGAGCACTCGGGCCCCGTATGTGGTGTCAGCGCTGTAGCCTGTTGTGCCACAGTGCTCACCATGAGTTCCCAATTTTGTCTGAATGACTTTTTGTTGATGTTCTTAGTTTCTTTTTAGTTTGTGGTGTCTAGTTTGGAGATTATGTCATTATGGCAAATGTATCTGACATGGCATGTTTCTGACTGGCCTGTGTCTGACCTTAGGGAAGTGGAGGCAGCCGTTTGACAGTCGGCGAACGCTGAGCTGGCGTTTCTGCACAAACAGCAGCGGGAGCGTGGAGGTGGCCATGATGTACCGTGACGACACGGCGGAGCAGAAGATGCTCTACGACACCAACTGCTCGGCCGTGGTGGTGCAGCTCCGGTACGCCGGGCGCCTGTCAGCCCTACTGCTGCTGCCCCGCGGGGACATCCAACGCCTGGAGGAGTGCCTGTCCATCACCAAGATGAAGTTCTGGCTCTCGAACCTGAAACCTGGGTGATCTAATTACACCCAATAGTGTTGCTTTAATACCATGCACCCTTTAATATCATCACTCACAACACGGTATTATACTGTAGTAGTAGTAGTAGTGCATGGACTTGTACTTGTATGGGAGTACATGTTGACTGCTGTCTTGAGATTTGATCTCTGATCAGACCAGGCTAAGTATTCATGTAATGTAGGCAATGCATAACACAAGAAATACAATATTTGACATGACAGTGAAACATTAATGCTGCTTTCCTCATTACCTTGTCCAGTAAATATCATATTGGACCTTTTGAAAGTTGTCCATCTGTTTCTGCACAACATGAAGGCAGTAAACATAATTGTTCCTCTTCTCTCATCAGACGTGCAGAGATCCGTCTGCCAAAGTTTGCATTGAGAAGATCATACACTTTGGATGAGGCCTTGAAGACGTCTGGTATTAAGGAAGTGTTCTCTCAAAAAAGCCTACAGCCTTTTCAGGTCAGCAGCTTGAAGGCAGTCCATAATATCTCTAATAGACTCATTGTGTTTTGTTCCTATGTCTATAACGCACTAGACATTGACTTTTAAGGTTAGCTTTCTACTATAGGCTGCTACTACTAACGACTGTAGCTCATCCTTGGTTGCACCAGAAACAGTCCAAACATCTTTTTACCCCCCAGGCTCTGCATGACGTTGAACTGGTGGTGAATGAGTCCAGGACAGAAGACAGGGGGCGCTCGGACACAGCCATAGACCTATCTGAGCCCCACAGGATCATCTTTGACAGACCGTTCATGTTGATTGTGTATGATGAAATCACAGGGGCCATTGTTATGATGGGAAAAATAATAGATCCAACAGTAATGTAAAGTATTGTAGTTAAATGATAGTGATAGTTGTTACCATTCATTTAACACAATGTAGGCCTATGTGCAATCATTAAAGGGAATGTTGGTGTCGTGTCACCAGGTGTAAGCTAACCATTTCAAGTATTCATAGTCACTGTCACAATACATCAAAGCAAACACATGTACATGCACACACAAAGACAGTTTCATCCGGTAAATGCAGAAATATTTATTTGATGTGGAATACTAATAAAATGTCAATGTAATAATCAAGAATATAACTATACCAACGGTAGACTAATTATGTTATAATAATGTAATGTAATATAGCTAAGATGAGGGACAACTGATCTACAGTATCAAAGAAAGATGACACGCAGAACCATTCTGTCAATTTCTTGGAATGTCAAAGCTAGATTGGTTAGGTTTTTGGACCATCTTGCCATAATTGGGCTAATCACAAACATCGTACAGCTGACAGTTTTCAGAGTTTGAAGGTTATTTGTTTGGGCTTCCCACTGATCTATAAACAACAATATTCATACTTCAGTGGGGCTTCTATTACCGGTCCCAGACTGGCTTGCCTGAGGACTGATAAGAGTGATAGAATTAGAGACAACCGAACACAAGTTTATGTGTAGATGTTCTGACGAATGCTTTATTTCTGTGATTTAAATCATTTTCTCTTTCACAGTTACACTTAAGTATTCTTCCTCTGACATTTAAATAATTTTCTCTTTCACAGTTACACTTAAGTATTCTTCCTCAATGAACAACCCATTCAGTAATACAAATCTAAAATCATAAAACTAGAACAAAGCAACTTCTTCCACAGGTTTACATTTGCATGTTCAATCTGTACAAAAATAATAAACTGCATTCTCATTACATGTGTCCCATGTCTATTCCTTCAATTGCTTTGCTATCTTAACATGCCCATATCAAATATAGTACCACATCTCATTACCATTATCAAGTGGTAATACTGTAATTAACACTCACATAACTGAATAGTACATACCTAATGAACAGTACTACCAACATTCAACTAGAAATGTATAATGCATTCAAATTTAGGTTTATAACCTTCACAGTACACTTTTACCACTACTAGGTGATCATAATCCATTTCGGTGGATCACACATAGCACACGTGTAGAATACTGGAGCTGCCATCTTAGAACTATGACGTGCCATCAACCTCGTTCAGATACGAACGGTAAATGTCCTGTTACACTTAACATTCTAATTACATTTACCTTAAACACACATTGAATAACACACTTATCTTATGCTCTTACATATTACTGTAGTGACTTCAGAATTTCTCTCTTCTACTCATTAATATCAATGGTTTAGTTCTCTTCCCCGTACAAATACATTAGCTGTTATTCGCGGTAACTAGCATTCAGGAATCTACCAAATATAAACACTGTAGAAACGTTTCACTTCACTACAACCATCTCTGCACGTCATTGAAACTTTATAGTTCACTTTAACTTTATAGTTCATGTAATATTTTCATGTTTACCAACCTGATAAGAGTGATAGAATTAGAGACAACCGAACACAAGTTTATGTGTAGATGTTCTGACGAATGCTTTATTTCTGTGTCAGAACCGGGCTTCCCTATCACTAACTGGCATAGCGCCATCTACAGGTGTGGTAGTAAACAAATCAAATCTCATTGAAATGGACTTTACCTTATAGACTACTAACAATACATAACTAAGAGTAAGATAATAATATCTTTGTATTTGTAGGGGTGTCTGTTTCTCTTCTCTAAATATGATATGTAAATGTTTTTACTTTATTTCAATCACATTAATTTCCAGTCCACTACACTTTCCCCTATTTTCTTTAGATGTCTCCAGACATCTGACCAAAACATCAGTCCTTTACAGTCTCCTAATTTGTCCATATAGGAAGAGCTTGCCAGTATGGAAATTGATTAATAACAGGGTACATTACTAAATTTCCTGGCATTAGGTATGCTTGAACTGGATTGATTTGGCTTTGACTGAATGACGGTTCACCTAAGGTGTCATAAGTCAGTATTTCTTTTGGTTTTGTTGTCCTGCTAGATCGTCTCAGTGTTTGTTGCTCTTCCTCTTGATCACTGTGATCACTTTCAGGTACCTGCCCAACAGGTGACAATTCTCCTGCCTGAAGCGGTCCTTCAACTGTGCCTGGAGCCTGTTCCCCATCTCCTCGCATGTCTTCTGCCAAACCAGGATCAGCTTCCTGAGGTTCAACATCATTGGACTCATCTGGTTCCAGAGCTGAATCTGGGTGGAACTCGTCAGCTGTCTCACTTAATGGAACGGCTCCTTCTACTGGTGGTGTTCTTGATCTGAGGGTACTCTGGTTCGGTGGGGTTTGTATCACAGGATAGTACCATCCCTCTTCTTCAGAGCTCTCAGCTATCTCCTCCTCATCTTCAACAGTGGTTGTTCTTTTCTTTTTCTTTCCACGTCTATCCGGTGTTCTTTCCACAGATGCTTCAGGAATGTTCTGCTCCACCGGCAAATCATTTACAAGTAGTAGAAGATTCCTGTGTAGCACTCGCACTGACTTGTCACCAGTTTCAGATCGAACTTTGTATACTGGTCCATCTCCCACTCTTTCTAGGACATGGTGTACTCTGCTTTCCCAGTAGGAGCGTAGCTTTCCTGGACCCCCTCGTTCTGAAAGGTTCCTCACAAGAACACGGTCTCCTGGTTGTAGAGTTGTTCCTTTCACTTTCTTGTCGTAATATTGCTTCCCTTTGGCCGATGACTCTTTGCTATTCTCTGCAGCGATCTGGTATGCTTCCTGCATCTTCTGGGCCCACTTTTGAGCAAAGGCTTGTGGTGTGGTTGTATCATTTTCGGGCTTCAGATTGAAAATGAGGTCAATTGGCAACCGTGGTGGTCTGCCATACAACAAGAAGAAAGGGGAGTACCCCGTCGACTCATGCCTCGTACAATTATAAGCATGCACTATTTGTGGCAAATATTCCTTCCAATTAGCTTTCTTTTCTTCCTCTAGAGTGCGAAGCATTTGCAACAAGGTACGATTCAGTCTTTCAACCGGGTTCCCCTGGGGATGGTATGGAGTTGTACGTGAATGGGCAATACCAGCAAGTTGCTGGAGACGCTGAAACAGGCCATTTTCAAACTCACGTCCCTGATCGTGATGTAATTTCTCAGGATATCCAAAGCGTGGAATGAAGTCTTGAAATATTTTTTCAGCAGCTGTTTTCCCTGACTTGTTACGTGTAGGGTAGGCTTGTGCAAAGCGTGTAAAGTGATCTACCAATACTAGGATGTATTCGTAGCCTCCCTTGCTATGCTCCAAGTGTAGGTAATCAACTGACAAAAGTTCAAATGGTGAACTGGTGTTGATCGAACCCATTGGTGCTCTTTGAGGGATGGTGGGGCGTTTCTGCTTGATACAGACACATTTTTTTGTTACATAGTCTTCAATTTCTTGTTGCATGAAGGGCCAGTAAAATCTCTCCCTTGCTAAGTGAATTACTTTATCTGACCCCACATGGCCCATATCATTGTGCAAGTTTTTCAGTACCAACATCCTCAGTTTGTGTGGTAGAACTAACTGTTTGCGAGTCCCAGAATATCTGTTAAGAACTCCTCCCTCCAGCCTGAGTTTGTTCCATTCATATACAAGTCTCCTTGCTTCTCCACTCATATTCTTTTTGTCCTTTTCGTTTGGAATCCAATTATTTTCTTTAAGTCTCATCACTTCTCTTATTGCTGGATCGTCATATTGTGCAGTTTGGATGTCTGTCTGAGTCAGGGCTTGGAAGGCATGGCCATGCTGGATCTCACCTTCCATGTTGTCAGCCGACCTGAGCCTAAGAGACGCTACCCACGCCACATCACCATCCCTGGCTGCTTTGTTTCCTTGCCACACAGCGGCCACAAGATCAGGTGTCAACGTTTCTGTGTAATCATGCATGTCTGTTAGATCCATCGGAATCCTGGAGAGTGTATCGGCGTCTGCATTCTGCTTGCCAGGTCTGTACTTAATGTCGAAATTAAAATCAGCTAGCTCGCCTACCCAACGATGCCCCACAGCATTAAGTCTGGCTGTACTCTGAACATAAGTCAGAGGATTATTATCCGTATATACTGTAAAGGTCGGGGCATAGTACAGATAATCCCTGAACTTATCGCAAATTGCCCACTTGAGGGCTAAGAATTCAAGTTTTCCAGAGTGCAAATGGTAATTACGTTCTGCTGGGGTCAACGTTCTGGATCCATATCCAATTACTCTAAGTTTGCCTTGCTGATGTTGGTAAAGTACAGCGCCTAGTCCTTTGTTGGATGCATCGGTGTGGAGCACGTATGGTAAGTCGAAATCAGGATATGCTAACACCGGGGGATGGGTGAGCATGTCAATAAATCTCTCCACAACTGCTTGGTGTTCTGAGGTCCATTTGATGGGTGTCCTGGACGACAGCTGCCCTTTGCCTTCATTTTTCTTTGTTTGTCCTCTTTTGCAGGCCTTTGAGGTTGCTAACTTCCCATGATCATCATCAGGACCCTGCAAGAGTTTGTATAGTGGCTGAGCAAGCCTTGAGAAATCTTGGATAAATGATCTGTAATAGCTCAGAAATCCCAGTAGCGTTCTCAGTTCACCCACAGTCTTTGGATTTTTTTCTTTAAGTTTCAGTACTGCTTCCAAGTCTTTTGGATCCATTTGTATGCCTTCTCCTGATACAAGTCGACCAATGTATCGTATCTGACGCTTAAAGATCTCGCATTTAGAGGGCCGGAGTTTGATGCCATGTTCCCGCATTCGGCGGAGCACCTTTCGTAGGTCCTCTACATGGTCACTGAAGGTTTTGGAGTAGCACAGGACATCGTCAAGATAAGGAGAACAGCATTCATCGCGAAGGCCCTCCAACACCATTTCCATGCATCTCTGAAAGGAGGCTGGAGCATTGGTCAGGCCAAATGGGACTCTGACCCACTCATACAGTCCCCAGGGGGTGCTGAAAGCTGTTGCAGGTCGCGATCGTTCTTCTATGAAACCTTGATGATATGCACTACCCTGATCGAGGATGGAAAACCACGTGTATCCGCCCAGGTTGTCAAGTAAGTCTTGTATCCGTGGCAACGGGTGCCGATCAGGAACAGTCTTTCGATTCAACTGACGATAGTCGACACAGAGTCTTAAACTGCTGTCTTTCTTTCTGACGCAAACCACTGGTGAAGAGTATGAAGATGTTGATTTCTTAATCCAACCTCGATCAAGGAGATTTCTGACATACTCTTTAACCTCTCTATAGAGCGGCTTGGGAATTGAGGTGTACGTTTTCTGAACAGGTGTCTCGTCTTTGAGGTTGATTTTAAGCTGCAGACTCGGTATACAACCTATATCCCCGTCTTCTCTAGCAAAAACATCTGATTCCTCGTACAACATGGCTTTGACTATTTGCTGCTCATCCTCGGTCAGGTGACCTAAGTCAACGGGGGGATACCATTTCTCTTTAGTGCTATGAAGTGTGTGATGTTCACTTCCCTGACCTGACCGATTCGCACCTATTTTAGGATTACCAGCTGCAGCAGCAGGGCTGACCTCAGTTATCTGCATGACGGCACCTAATACAGTCCTCTGGGGAAGATACACATCGTGTTGTGTGTTGTTCTGTACCGGAATCTTCACGCTCTTTGTGGCACCACTAGGAACATCAATAACTGCCGGAAAGAGTTCTAAACCCTCAGGATAAGATTCTTCCACAACAGGCTCAAACAACATTGTTCCCCCTTTTGGCCACGCTCTGATCCGGCACTTCACCTCACACAGTTCACCCTTATTTATCACCAGTCCCCGTTTTCCTACTTTGACCTCGTATCCGTCCAATGTATCCTCTGGTGTCGTAATCTGAACAACAGATACCACATTACTGATCCTGACTTGGTTCACATTTGTGGCTTCACTGAGTAAAGCGGTTAAATTAAAAGTACCAGTAGGCTGCTCACCATTCTCCCTAATCAGCTCCTCAATGACGTTAAATCCAAGCAAAGGATTGTTAACACAACTCTGGCTGACTAGGAAAGGCACGTTTATGGCAATACTTCCATGCTGGTTGCTTTTAAGTGTGAGGCATGTTTCAATCCACCCATCAAAGGGAATGACTGTTCCGTTAGCTGCAGTGATGTGAAGTTCATTGCCACCGAGTAAACTTGCAATGGATTGAATTTTCATGTCCGGCAGCTCTCTTTCAACCCAAGTCTTTTCTATTATGCTAACTTGAGCCCCAGTGTCTAGCAACATTTCTGTGTGGACGTCATTAATAAAACAAGAAATCATACATCGTCTGCCAATAAGCTGAGCCACTCGTTTCTTAGAGGCATAATTACATTGTTGAGCTTGGGTGGCAAGTTCTTGACTCTTTACAGTGTTCACTTGGAACTGGGACGTCTTGCTGACTCTGGCCACTAGGTGTCCCTCGCCAGTGGCCTCCGTCCGTTTCCCGCCCAAGAACCCTTCTTTAAGCACCCAACTGCTCTATGCCCTTCTTGGCCACATATGAAACAGTGTGAGCATTTCTCGTTACCTTGATTGAGACATTGCTGACATTTCCCTTTGCCATCAGCCTTGGGAGTTTTCTGATTTGACTGTGAAGAACCAGTCTGGCTCTGAGCCATAGGTCGGTCAGTGCTCATCATTTTGTCCATGTTCTTAGTCAAAGCCGAAACCTGAGCAGTCAATTCCATGATTGCAATGCGGTTTGCTTGGAGTTCGCTATCTACATTTTTCTGCAAGGACTTGGCATCTGTCTGACTAATGTCCTCTAATTGAGATACACTAGCAGTCGAAGGTTTTGTTTTAGAGGCAGAAGCAAGCCGTTTCTGTCTTTCAGCGTCTTCACTAGCTGCTTTAGTTATCTGTTCTAGAATGACGTCGTCTGTGGCAGTCATGTCAGTCAGGTAAGATTTAATGTCTCTCCTAACATTACTGGATTTTTCATTCAATCCCTGATATAACGAGTGGAGAAATACACCCTGCACTAGCTTTTTGTCGTAAGTGAAGTCTGCACCACTCTGCTGCGATGCAAAGAGAACTCTCTGTTTAAGACCCATAATTCGATACATAAACTGCTGAGGAGTTTCTTTGTCTTCTTGGCGGGCATTGCTTAACTCTTGAAAAAGCTCAGTGCTAGCTTTATCTCTAAGATGGGATCTCAAGAAACGTTTTAGTTCAGCTACAGTCAGATCCTCTTTGTTTGTTAACATGTCTTTGAAAGAACCTGGTTTTGTCAATTTCAGCACTGTGCGAATTATTTCTGATTCTGGAAACTTTTCTTTTAGGCCATCATCAATCTGCTTGCCTATGTTATTGTAACTCATATCTGAACCTGAGTCTGAGATAAACCCGCCATGCAACTTGAACTCTCTGCGAGGCAATAATGCACAAAGTTTTACTAACTCTGGTACCTTTTCTGGATCATTGCTATTAGAGCCCTTGTCTGGTGTGTTACCTTTATCAGCACTCAGTTCATCAATCTTGTCACTCAATGCAAGTAGTTGAGACATTCCTTCATCCTCAAGGCGCAGCAACTCTTCACAGTTCATGTAGCCGACGATGTGATCATAAAGTTCAAGTTCGTTGGAGCCTGTAGACGCCGGAACTGCCACTTCCCTATCATCCTCCAGTGACACTGCCAGCCTGTAGAGTTGTCCTTCATTCAGCTTAAGAAGCTGCTTCTGGATGTCCCACTGCAGAACACGGCGTGGTCTAGTAGAGGTCATCTTCAACAGGTACCAGTAGCATCCACTCTCACAGCACGGCAATGAAGTTCCAGTGCCAGGTCCACTTGGTTCTTGGATCAGCAGCCTTCAACCAGCAGGTGGCGCCGATCCCGGACGAGCCCCCAAAATATTACCGGTCCCAGACTGGCTTGCCTGAGGACTGATAAGAGTGATGGAATTAGAGACAACCGAACACAAGTTTATGTGTAGATGTTCTGACGAATGCTTTATTTCTGTGATTTAAATCATTTTCTCTTTCACAGTTACACTTAAGTATTCTTCCTCTGACATTTAAATCATTTTCTCTTTCACAGTTACACTTAAGTATTCTTCCTCAATGAACAACCCATTCAGTAATACAAATCTAAAATCATAAAACTAGAACAAAGCAACTTCTTCCACAGGTTTACATTTGCATATTCAATCTGTACAAAAATAATAAACTGCATTCTCATTACATGTGTCCCATGTCTATTCCTTCAATTGCTTTGCTATCTTAACATGCCCATATCAAATATAGTACCACATCTCATTACCATTATCAAGTGGTAATACTGTAATTAACACTCACATAACTGAATAGTACATACCTAATGAACAGTACTACCAACATTCAACTAGAAATGTATAATGCATTCAAATTTAGGTTTATAACCTTCACAGTACACTTTTACCACTACTAGGTGATCATAATCCATTTCGGTGGATCACACATAGCACACGTGTAGAATACTGGAGCTGCCATCTTAGAACTATGACGTGCCATCAACCTCGTTCAGATACGAACGGTAAATGTCCTGTTACACTTAACATTCTAATTACATTTACCTTAAACACACATTGAATAACACACTTATCTTATGCTCTTACATATTACTGTAGTGACTTCAGAATTTCTCTCTTCTACTCATTAATATCAATGGTTTAGTTCTCTTCCCCGTACAAATACATTAGCTGTTATTCGCGGTAACTAGCATTCAGGAATCTACCAAATATAAACACTGTAGAAACGTTTCACTTCACTACAACCATCTCTGCACGTCATTGAAACTTTATAGTTCACTTTAACTTTATAGTTCATGTAATATTTTCATGTTTACCAACCTGATAAGAGTGATAGAATTAGAGACAACCGAACACAAGTTTATGTGTAGATGTTCTGACGAATGCTTTATTTCTGTGTCAGAACCGGGCTTCGCAATCACTAACTGGCATAGCGCCATCTACAGGTGTGGTAGTAAACAAATCAAATCTCATTGAAATGGACTTTACCTTATAGACTACTAACAATACATAACTAAGAGTAAGATAATAATATCTTTGTATTTGTAGGGGTGTCTGTTTCTCTTCTCTAAATATGATATGTAAATGTTTTTACTTTATTTCAATCACATTAATTTCCAGTCCACTACACTTCCCCAGAGAATTCCCACCCTGAGCATGACGGGATAAGATGGCGGAATGGAAACTTTTCTGCAGCACTCGTGCTCAGAATAAGTATAGAGGGAAAATCTTGTAGTTCATTATGCAGGTCTGAGTTCAAAGCAAGAATATGTGGTGTTTTTTCCTTTTATATTGTTTGAATAACATATAGTGATAAGATACATTAATAACCTTTAATACCATATACTTATAAACAAAGGATCAACATGGAACAACGTGTACAGACATGTACAGACATGTCTTGGATGAGAGTGAAACAGAAGAAAGGGGACTCTCCACTCAAGCAGGAGTGAGGGCAATGTGCCAGCTGGTTGAAAGGGTAAAACAGATGCAAACTGGAAAACTGGAAAGAACCAGAAAACCCAAACTATCAAAAGAGCGCAAACAACTATGACTCAACATAGTGACCTAATGAGGGGTGTGCTCATATTCTTTAAAATGGAGGAGGGTGAAACTTTCCACCATTATGATTGGATCCTTTGGCTTCTCTGCCCTTTTTGATTGGCTAAACGAGATCTGGTGACGTTCTCAGAAGGAGGCGCTTCTGAACAGAATATAAGGGAGAGCAGAGCAGCCAGAGCTTCAGATCGATCTCGTCGAGGTACCAGCTGGTAGCGCCGCCTTCACTCTATTGCTTGGTAGTGCAGTTCAGACATTGTTTGGATTGTAATATCATTGTGATACAGTGAATAAAGATCATCAGTGTTGGGAAGTCTCTGTCTACGTGATCTCCTTCGGATGCTTGGTCCAGAGTGATAATTGGTTTCTTTACAAGAGTTAATTGGTTCCAGAGTGCTAATAATCAAGAAGTCCAGGAGCGTGGAATTTTCCACCACAGTCACCAGAAAGAGGAAGAGAAACACAGGCACTTGGTCGTGTCGGAGTGCGATAGCCTAGGTCTAAGCTTGGTCGTGAAAGTAGGCTAGTAAAAGGTCTCCTTCGCTGGGGCTTTGAGGCTCTTCTTCTTTTCTTTTGGACTCTGAGCTTTGCATTTTGAGACAAGAAGCGGGTAAGTTAAGCTATCTGTTCGAGGGCGTACTTTCTAGGACACCGTTAATGGGCAAACACTTGCACAATGCACTGACACACACAGGAGTAGCGAACTCAGCTGTGTATTCAGGCAGGAAAAGTCGTAGGCTATACACCGTAGCTGTCGGTATAGGTTAAGGTAGTGCCTTTTAGGCTGTGCTGCCTGGAAGGTGCCGTTGGGGGCAAAAAAAAACACCATTGAGCGTAGCGTTCACAAAACCAACTAGGCTTTGTTTAACAGTTGTACTTCTGTAAAATAAAGTCTATATGCATAGGCCTACCACACATAGCCTGACGACGTCCTGCAGAAAAAGGATGTAGGCAGGGCTAAACTTCGGTCTGGCATCTAGGCTAGGCCTACCACACAAGCAGGGATATGGAAATCGGTTTTTGATAAATAAACTGAGCACACATTGTCAGAAATAAAATTCAAATCTGCATAATGTTATGCATAGCCTAATATGCAGATTCACCCTCGAAGAAAAGTATATCTTTTCACACTGTGAGTAAATTAAACTGTTTTAATTTGTAATTTGTAAGTTGTTTGTTGTGTACAAACAACTTACATTAACTTATTAAAAGCAGATGAGACACTTCCGGTTTGGCCATGAGAGGATAGGCAGCAAGAAAGCCATGCTCCCATCGTAACTTTTTTTATAACTTATAGTAACGCCAAAATAAGGTCAATTTCAGTGTAAATACTTGTCGCCTGTTGTATAACGTCTTTTTGCATCGAAATATATGCACAATATCGGCTGACTACATGAGTAAACGAAGAACAATCACAACTAGTGCTACGCCTAAGACCACTGCTGGGAAACTCGCCGCCATGGCTAGCAAGGCTCGTGAAGAAAGTTCAGAAGCTGTTTCCATGTCTCAACTTGTTGCGGAGCTTAGCAAACAACGAACATCGCTGATAGATGACATATCGGCTTTAATCAGAGACTCCATGGTCCCTCTTCAGGCATCTGTGAGTGCATTGACAGAGACTGTTACGAGCTTCCAGACTCGGCTAAACACCACTGAAGCTCTAGCAGGGGATAACTTTGCTGCCCTCAATACTGCGGAGAAGAAGATACAACATCTTGTAGAACAAAATGCGACCCTGCTTGACCGCTTGGAAGATTTAGAAAACCGATCGCGTCGGGCTAATTTGAGAATATTAAACGTTCCAGAGGACAGCGAAAAAGGGGAGTCGACAGTGAAATTCATATCTAACATGTTAATGGAAGTCATGCCGGGTGTCTTTGATAAACCACCTGAACTGGAACGAGCACACCGCGCCCTTGCCCGAAAGCCTGCAGAAGGACAGCCACCCCGGCCTTTCATCATTTGCTTTCACAAGTTTCAGGAGAAAGAGAAAGCTTTACAGTGGGCCCGGACGCACGATGTGCAGTTTAGTGTAACCAAACTTCGGATCTACCCCGATTTGACAGCAACTCTGGCGAAAAGACGGGCAGAATTCAAGGATGTCAAACAGCTGCTGTATCGGAAAAAAGTGCGTTTCAGTTTACTACATCCAGCACGACTTCGAGTGGAATTCGACAGGCACACGTTCATCTTTACGACTCCAATAGAGGCCCAGCAGTTCTACGATGACCGGATTGCTAAGTACCAACCTACTCTGGAGAGACAAGGAGACCAGAATGATGAGGACTAAACTGAACGCTGTGGTTTAATGAAAGCAACAAGGTGGACTGGGTAATTCGTAACTTGCATGGGCAGGCTAAGGTATGTAGGCTGTTTTATCAGCCAGTTTATGTAGACATGCTAGCTAAACTAATCTAGCCCAGGACTATTTTTGCCTTATTGCCATAGTAGTTAAATTCAGAGTGAATTAACCTAGTTGATGCAAAGTGGACTGATAAGGCTATGCCTTACTGCATTGGCAGATGCCTATGGGCGTGAACTTATTTTGATGGAGAGCCTGGGGGTATATTAATGTTAGGAAGGTCTATTGGAAGTTTAAGCATAGTGGGGCTGCGGTTCATCCATGTTCTGAGGGTGAACCTAGTGTTCTTTATTTGTTCTGTAATAGGGATAATGGGAAAATGCCATGTGTTTTATTGTTATTATTATTTTTATATTTATGTATCTCTTTGCACTACATTTTTCAGGACTAGTTTACACATTGATATTGCAAACTTTGCTGTCTGCATCACACATACAACCAATAGTATAGCCTATAATGGCAAGTAAAACAGTTTCAGATGGGTCTGCAGTACGTTTCGTTAGCTGGAATGTTAGAGGTATGAACGGGCCTGTAAAGAGAGCTAGAATATTTACTCATCTGAAAAGACTGAATACTGAGATTGCATTTCTACAAGAAACTCACCTGCGTTCTCAAGACCATAGCATGTTAAGGAAAACTTGGGTAGGACAGGTGTTCCATTCTAACTTTAGCAGCAGGGCAAGGGGAGCTGCCATATTAATCCACAAGAAAATTTTGTTTTCTGCTTCAGAAATCATTTCTGACAGCCAGGGGCGCTACATTATAGTAGTAGGTCATCTTTTCCACACCCCTGTGGTATTAGTTAGTGTGTATGCCCCTAACTGGGATGACCCAGACTTTTTCAAAAATATATTGACACTAATACCTAACTTGAACACACATCGTTTAGTGTTTGGTGGGGATATGAACTGTGTATTAGATACCACCCTGGACCGTTCAAATCCCAAAATTGCGCCAACATCAAGGATGTCCAGAGAATTATCCAATATGATGTCTAACTTGGGATGTGCTGACCCATGGAGATTTTTCAATCCTAGTAAAAAAGAATTTTCTTGCTTTTCACATGTGCACCAGTCCTATTCTCGAATAGACTATTTTTTCATAGATAAAAGCCTTCTCTCTGCTGTAAAAAAGATAGACTATTCTGCTATTGTTGAATCGGATCATGCACCTCTCATTCTTGAAATTAACTTTGCACTCAATTATTCTATTAAGCCAACTTGGAAATTGAATACATTATTACTTTCTGATGAAAACTTTTGTAAATATATATCAAAAGTAATAGATGACTTTCTATTAACCAACCAGACAGATTCAATATCCCCAGCATTATTGTGGGAAACCTTAAAGGCTGTTCTCAGAGGACACATCATATCATTTATGGCGTCAAGAAATAAACTGCGAAAACAAACACAAGAAACACTAATTAACAATATTTTGAAAATTGATCAGCAGTACTCTGTGACACCAACTCCAGAATTGTACAAAGAGAGGTTAAACTTGAAAACGCAATACGAGCTTTTATCTACAGAGAAGACAGAGCAAAACTTGCTACGGTCACGTGCGTTCTTTTATGAACATGGGGAGAAGGCAGGGCGCCTCCTGGCTCACCAGTTAAAGTGTAAGCTTGCATCCAAGCTTATTCCAACAATTAGAAATACTCAACAGGAGCTGACAATAAACCCACAAGAAATTAACGACACATTTAGAGATTATTATTTAAAACTATACTCGTCAGAATTCCCCCAAGATATTTCTCATATGACAGAGTTTTTAGAAAGTCTTGACATCCCGTCAGTGCCACAAAATGATAAGGAAATTTTGGAAAAACCTCTTGAAGCACAGGAAATAGAAAGCGCAATAAAGGGTATGCAAAGTGGGAAAACTCCTGGGCCTGACGGCTTTCCAGTAGAGTTTTATAAAAAATTTGTCTCACAACTAACACCTCTACTGCTGAATATGTTTAGTTATTCTCTTGAACAGTCATGCCTGCCACAGAGCCTCACAGAAGCTCTTATAACAGTGTTGTTGAAGCCAGGCAAAGACGCATCGGACTGCGGCTCTTATAGGCCCATATCTTTATTGAACGTGGATGTCAAGATACTTTCAAAACTTTTAGCTGCCAGGATAAACAGTGTTATATCTGATATAATATCAGTGGACCAGACAGGCTTTGTTAGAGGCCGTCACTCTTTTGTTAATATTCGCAAGCTCTTACATGTTGTGCACTCTTCTGCATCTGGGGACACTCCAGAGGTGGTGCTGTCCCTAGATGCAGAGAAGGCGTTTGATAGAGTGGAGTGGGGATATTTGTTTTCTGTATTAGATAGGTTTGGATTTGGTCCAAAATTCATTTCATGGATTCAATTATTGTACTCCTCTCCAAAAGCTGCAGTAATTACAAATACAGTGCGGTCTAAATATTTCCCCTTATGTAGAGGAACACGCCAAGGCTGCCCTCTCAGCCCATTATTGTTCATTATAGCAATAGAACCCCTGGCAATAATGCTAAGAACTACACAATCCATACAGGGGATAAATAGAATGGGGGTGGAATTTAAAATCTCTCTGTATGCAGATGATCTTTTAATTTATTTAACTGACCCTATTACATGCACACCAATAATTTTGAACGTTTTAAATGACTTCAGTGGCTTCTCTGGATATAAAATAAATTACTCAAAAAGCATATGCTTCCCTATAAATGACAAGGCATCAAAGATCCAGAAGACAGACCTGCCCTTTTGTTTGTCCAAAACAGGATTTAAGTATCTAGGCATAAACGTGACCCCTTCCTTTTCTAAGTTATTTGAGGCTAACTTCTCTCCCATATTTGAGAAACTGAAGCTGGACCTCCAACGCTGGAACACTTTATATCTAACATTGGCAGGGAGAGTTAATTGTATAAAAATGAATGTGCTGCCTAGACTCTTGTATCTTTTTCAGAATTTACCCATTTTTCTCCCCAAGTCATTTTTTCGCTCAATAAATGGGCGGCTTTCTCACTTTTTATGGGGGGGCAAAACTTCTAGACTGCGTAGGACATTCCTGGAAAGACCAAGGCAGGAGGGTGGGCTAGCACTCCCAAACCTTTTAAGTTACTACTGGGCAGCAAATCTGCAAAAAATTGTCTATTGGTTCCAGACCCCTGGAACCGACTGGTGTAATGCCGAAGGAAAGAGTTGTAAACACTCATCACTTGCTGCTCTAGTTACCTCAAAACTCCCATTCTCTCCTACTTCCTTTTCCTCTAGTCCAGTAGTGACTTCTACTTTGAGGATATGGACACAGTTTAGGCAGACAGTTAACCTGCCTGGGTTGTCCATACATAGCCCAATCTGTGATAATCATATGTTTCCCCCTGCAAAATTGGATGATTCCTTTAGACAGTGGCAGCAACATGGCCTTATAACTTGCAAAGACTTTTTTATGAATAAAGTTTTTCCTAATTTCACTGATTTTGCAAATACGTTCTCCATCTCTAAAGCTAACTTCTTCCGATACCTTCAAATTCGTCATTTTATTCGATCTCTAATCCCATCATTCCCGCAAATACCCGAAAGGTCAGTCATGGATGATATACTTCATACTCCCCTGGCCTTTAGGGGCCAAATTTCCATTATATACAAATATATCATGTCATCCCAAGAAACAACAATGAATACCATTAAAGCTAAATGGGTAGAAGAATTTGGCACTGATATATCTGACGCTGTCTGGGATAGGGCACAGAGTTGGGTGAATGGAACTTCTTCTTGTGCACGATTGAACTTGATCCAGTTTAAAGTGCTTCATCGTATGCACTATAGTAAGGTGAAATTGGCCAAAATATACACTAATGTGGATGATATTTGTGATCGCTGTAGGATGGCCCGGGGAGATTTAACTCACATGTTTTGGGCATGTCCCAAGTTGGGACAGTTTTGGACATCAATATTTGAGATATTAAATGATGCCTTTGGCTTACGCTTGCAATCCAACCCTGTAACAGCTATATTTGGGGCACTGGGAGAGGATGTGGTAATGCCCAGCCGTAGAGAGAGTGTCATAGCTTTTGCAACCCTTATAGCCCGAAGGAGGATACTCATAGAATGGAAATCAACAGTCCCTCCTAAGGCATCAGTATGGCTTTCAGATGTTATGATGTTCTTAAAGCTGGAAAAGATTAAATACTGTCTAAGGGGATCCTCTAGAAAATTCTACAAAACCTGGGACCCTCTGCTGACTTATTTCGATAGGCTTACTGTACTCCCTTCTGACTGACAGACAGCACAAGTTGAGTAGCAAAGTCATGCAATTAGAATCCTGAACATTATTGTTTGTCCAAAGTAGACATTGGTTATTATCTTGTTATTATTTTTATTATTATGATTATTTTATTTATTTATTTTATTATTATTTATATTATTATTTATTTTGTTATTTTTGATTGTTAATGGTATTATTACTACATGTACATTACAATTCTATTCCATTATGTGGGTAATGTGTATATGTATATGTGTACGTGTATGTATATTTGTTTAACATTGGCATGAATGTTTGTATGGGTGGGATGGGGGGAAAAAGTAGAGGGAATTCAGAATTGTACTATTCTTTATTCAATGTTAAGACTCCTTTTAAAACAATAAAAATACTTGACAAAAAAAAAAAAAAAAGCAGATGAGAAATGTTGACCTTTCATTAATTAAAGGTAGGGTATGGAATGAGCTTTTTTGGCCATTTTTGCAAAATCACTTGAAATCCTATTCCTAACCCACTTATAGCCACTAAGTTGGAAGCACTGAAATGGAAATTAAACACGTCAATCATCTGCGGAACGGGCAGGGCTCGAAAAACTCCAGCCAATAGAATTCCTCACCCCATACCATCATTTCACAGCTCGATCGTCAATCTAACGTCTTACTCCTCTTCCTACTCCCCCTCCCCACCGCGCGCGACCCTTTCGAAAGCTGGTGACCGCGAGTCAGTGCTGAAACGAAACCAACTGCCTGCTGCTGCACGTCCATGTTCCCCTCTTGTTGTATGTGTCACTTCATTTCTATACAAACTAACTAAGGCAGCGGATACCTACGGAAACTCAATCACCCACGCAATAAATAAGATATGTAGCAAAAATTACATTTTACCATGACACGAAGAGTGCTGTAAACATGAAATCGAAACTTAACAGCTTGGAGCTACGGTGGAATAGGCGAACCAACGGGGCAGCACTAAACTCGGATATTTCAGGAGATAATCGCCCTGGTAAGAACAAACCAGATTCTGTTCAAATATACACACCTATGGCTACTGAACCATATGTACTACAACCCTTTGGAGGTGAATAAAGAATGTAATTGGGGAAGTTGATGTGAGTGATTGTATGGAGACTAGAGCTCATAGTGCTGTAGACGCCAGGATGGCATTTCATTTAGCCTGGCTCGCTCTCGCGCTGCGCATTTGAATTGTCGCTCGTGCATGGAGGGCGGGACTTGAGGTTGTATATGTTCAAACTCTGCCGTCCGTTTTGCTAATTCCGTACCCAACCTTTAAGTAATAATAATTTAGATTTACTAAATTGTCTCATACATTATATAAAGTCTGTCACTGGAGGAACAAAGTAGGCTATAGAGAATGGGAACGGAAGTTAGCGGCGCAGTGCATTCTGGGACAAAAAGGGCGTTTTCCTCCATTAGGTGAGGCCGCGGCGCGAATTATAAACAAGAAACCTATGGAAACCTATGATATTTCGAACAAGATCGGCTAGCCAAAACAGTAACACTAGATGTAAACATTTAGGCTACTATGCTAAAAACTAGTAGTAGAAGTAGTAATGGACCGTACAGAGACAAGCTCCTGCCAGACGCGAGGAAACGTTATATAGAAAAGATATCTTTGATCGGTAACATGGATCCCTA
Source organism: Sardina pilchardus (assembly GCF_963854185.1). Lineage (NCBI taxonomy): Eukaryota > Metazoa > Chordata > Actinopteri > Clupeiformes > Clupeidae > Sardina > Sardina pilchardus. The sequence goes on from NC_085005.1 coordinate 27,836,251, forward strand.
TGACAGACCGTCTGGAGAGTGGACGTGAGACCCTGAAAGTAATACAAAGACACTCCGTTGTTGATTTTTTTTACCTGACGATCGTGGGCACTGACGTTACATCCAACAACACAACAGGTTCGTCCCATGATGTGTGAAAAACAGTGTTAGAAACAGCGAGTTAGGAATGTTTTACGATGTTTACAATGGTACAGCATTGGCAGCAGCGTACAAGTGGCCTCACGTATGTATCCCAGACGCCACCGCGGCGCAACCGCGAAATGTCCGCGACGTCACATTCCCATTCTCTATACATGTGTGTGGTTAGCTTTGATGGTGACTGTGGCTGTGTTCGAAATGTTGTGCTAAGTACTACATACTGCATACTGGTCAAGTATACACTGTGTACTGCACACTACGCCCCCCACCCCAGTACGCAGTAGCCGTCACCAGCAGCACAGCGTACTAAATCACTGTTTGAAATGGGTGGTAAGTAGCCTACTAGTCGCATACTGATACTGACGTGAACCTAGCGATCAGTATGCAGTGTGTGAAAAATTAGATTTTACCAGTATGCAAAAGTTCCCAGGATGTTGTACTAATGGTGGCAAAATCCTCAGTGTACCAATGATGCTCACTACTCAGATACTGCATCCCATAATGCATAGCGATTATTTCCAGTTTCAGAAAAAATCAACAACGCTGGCAGACAGCGAAAGGACAAGCCTATGGCAAACCGGAGGCGAAGAATACAAATGTGATTATTGTTTGGGTGTTTTGGTATGGAACGTTTCGTGGCTTCTGTTATTGTGGAAGTTTGAGTAGCCTAGGCTACTTGTGTTCATGTGCAAGTGAAATAGCCCAGCTCATCCAAAGTTAACATGAACTAGCTGGCGTTCAATGGAAATGAATGATATTAGAAAGCTAAGTCGTAAGCATCAAGCGTGTCTAGCTCTTGTTAACGTCGCTATTAACATTTACCAGTGTTCGCTTAATTATTAGTTATCGTTCTTGGTGTGAACGACCCTCTCCTTAGTGTTCTGTAACTGTCAGAACTCTATTCATAAGTTTAGTCAGCACCGCAACAAAGCGTTTAGCCATACCAACTTTGTCAGCATTTTTGGTCGACTAGTCTGTGACCTTTACCATCGCTAGCGTATCTGATGCACCTGTGGAAAACAGCTGATGGATTAGTAAAATCAAGTGAGCAAGCTTACGGTGACGTTGGTCATTTTAACGCAATGCCGCAATGCATTCTAGAGAGCTCAACGTAGATTTTAATCAATACCATGTTATAGTTAGGCTATGTGTTCTGTTCCGAGTAGCCTATTTAGAGGTAGACTTGAAGAAACTGTCTAAACTAATCAATTTAAAGTGAGCGCAATTACGTCTGATATTTTGGGGAATTCTTCACGTTTATCCCGTTAGTGACACATGCTCAGGCTATAATGATTTGTGTTCGTTGCTAAACGAAGCGAATCTAAATGTGGAGTACTGAGCATGTTCCTCCAGTCTAGTTGTGTCCAGATATAGGCATTTTATACAGTGATGCATCTACAGCCTAAAGCACGCACCGCCACCTACTTGCAAGAAAAACGTATTGGCAATTAGTCGAACTACCTCATTCATTTGTATAAGACTGCAGTGGGAAACGAGTTAAGCTGAAATGCATTAATCATTGCATTTCAATTCTAGCGTTCTTGGAAATTTAGAACATCACAAGTTTGCTTTTGTTTATGTAAAGCACGTTGCATGAAATGGGCTATAGCCTATAAATAAACTTGACATGGCAGGAGGATTGTTCTGTTTACTTATCAAATCAGCCAGCTTTTGGGCTACACTGGAGTCTGGACATCTGGAGAAAGCATAGCCTACCCATGAAGAATCTCTGTGTGATGTTTCATATATAATATGTTTATGGATAAATAAAATCACCTAAGCTTATTAGGATATAATGGAATTTAAATAACAGAAAAGAATACAATGAATTGATACAAAAGTTATAAGAGTTAGGCTAAGAGGATGCACAAGCTGTGAAATCAGGTAAGTGCAGTGTTATAAAATTATTGTTGTGCTGCCATCAGAGTGCCAACAATGTTCATAAAACATTTCTCTAGTGTTGATCAGTGGAGAGAGTAGCACTTCTGTGTGTCCTACCGTTTTGATATGTCTTAGGCTACCTCTCTGTGGTGAGAGCCAACAAACAAGCAAGGAGAAGAAGGTCTGCAATACTGATGGTCTTTAATCTCGTTCTTCAGCAGGAATTCAGAGTGATTAGACCAATATGCCTAGAGAAACTAACAATATTGTAGCCCACAGTTGTCTTTTCTTATGAAGGCGTATGCAACCATGGTTAATGGATCAAAAAGGTGTCATTATTGGCAAGACTTGGGTTTGCAACTAAGTGAAATGTGAAATTAAGTAAATGTAACTGTGCTACACTGACAATTGATAATCCCATAATGACCACTGTATGACCTACAAATGACACTAAACATTGAACAAAATACTTTCAATTGATTAAAATGTCTGAACTTTAACATCAAGAAAAACAACAAGTGCACATTCTCTCAGAATGACCCCAGGGGACAATATTGCTAACTGAATGGCAACACTATTCTATCTATTGTCCGTCTCCTCTTTGGAGATGTGGATCTGAAGAACGACTTCTGTCAATGCCCTTGTGGACACACTTGAAGTGGACTGTGATGGAGGCTGGGGGAGAGACTGGAGGTTGTCATCATTCAGTATTGGTTATCCAGTGCCACCTCCTACAGGGTTGTTGCAGAAGCCTTCGATGTTCCCAAGACCACTGTGCATGACGTTGTGCCAGTCCTAGAGATAGAGGTTACATCTTTTACCATCTTAGACACTTTCTTATAAACACTCATTTAAAATCAAATATTAGTAAGGAGAAAATTATTTTCTGCCATTACCATTTTATTTTCCATCATTAGGCTATACCAGAGCCCTAGACATTCTCTGGTTATACCCAAATCCGGCTATGATATCACTTATCAAAGAGCAGTAGGCTTAAACTGGGAACTGTTTTGAACCAGGTGCTCATTTCTCAGTAGATACCAAAGCAACTAGCTATCAAAGATTTTCACATTACACTTTTGTAAATTAAACTTATTTTTTAAAAGTACGAATAGAGTTCTGTCAGTTATAACTGACAGAATACTTAGGAGATAAGGGCCGTTCACACCAAGAATGATAACCATAACGATAACTAGGCTATAAATAAACATTGCTCTCGTTAATGTGAATGACGACGTTACCTAGAGAGGCCAGGCTAGAAAATCGTCATGCTATTTAGCGACTTAGCAAGCTAACAGGTTTCTACCATTCATTTCCATTGAGCGCCAGTTAGTTTACGTTAGCTTTGGTTAAGTTGGGCTATTTATTCACTTGCACATACACAAATACAGCTCTACAGTAATAAAACTTCCACAATAACAGAAGCCACGAAACATTCCATACCAAAACCCAACTAATACTCACATTTGTGCTCTTCATCTCCGGTTTTTGCCATACTTGTCCCTTCGCTGTCCGCCATTGTTACTGAAATTTTCTGAAGCTGGAAACAATCGCTATGCATTATGGGATGCAGTATCCCATCAGTATAACATCCGGGAAACTTTTGTGTACTGGTAATATTACATTTTCCAAACACTGCATACTATTTGCTACTTCACGTCATTATCAGTATGTGACTAGTATTTAGCACGCGGTTCGAACACAGCCTGTGAATGCCTTCTGTGGACACCGGGGCTGTGGCAGCCAAAGATCCTTCATTCCCTCCTTCCGCTTTAACCCTCTCTGCTACAGCTAGTGCATATAGGGCACTAGCTACAGCTGACTTAAACTGCCACCTCGTGGCGATAAGTTGTAATACAATTCAATGTGCGTGAATTAAGTGGCCACTTCCAAGGGAACCCACTGTAGCCTACTTCCATACAATGGCCTGATAGCCTAGGCTACTACAGACTAATCATTAGGCTACTTATATAATCATTGAGCAACGATTTGGGCGAATGCAATGTTCAAGAAAACAGGCACGAGAAGGGAGGTGATTTTCTGATGATTCAACAATGAAACAATGAAACGGTTGCCAGACAATATTTTCTGTCACTAAAGTTGCCAAAAGTCGCTAAAGTTACCAACAAATAAGTCATGGTCAAAGTGACTTCCAGGTCACAGCAATTGGAAAAAATAAAAAAATAAATATCAAAATCACTTAGCCCTGAGTCCGTTTTTTAAATGTTCTACTTTTGATCTGACCACGAAATCAAAAGTCTGAAAAACAAAGCGTTATTTTCTTCTTCGTATCACATTCATAAAGAAATAATGAAATAAAGTCATTTTTTTTTATTTTGGATTCTTAATTGAATTTCAAATGAACGAAGCATACACGGACCGGTCAGCAGTAAAAAGGGACTAGATTAAGGAGAGCCTCCTAAATAGTTCTGCTTGTTGACCCCAGAGTCAAGGATTTTTGGTCCAAGTAGAGAAAGCCTCTCTTTTGCATCAGTCCTTCCGTACATCCTAAACCCGTTGAAAAGGGGCCCCTGCAACAAACACGATCTGACAATCACTTCCTCTTCTGCAAGGCAAGTTTTGCAGAGACAGAACAGGAAGCACGCGCTCATAGCAAGGCGAAGAAATCGCAGAGTCTAAAGACAAGCGCAGTCTTTGGTAAGGTGTGAAAGAACACAGAATCCAAAGACAAATACACCTAACCCTCTCTTCTTGAAAAAGCGAGAGCCTCGCAGATTTTTGAAGACACACACACACACACACACACACACACACACACACAGAGTAGTGGTCTCAACTGTGATTATAGTGCCCCTGTATACAGCAGAGTGGACATAAAACGCAACACTACCAAATTATTATTATTTTCTTATTCAGAGAGGGAATTCTTTTTGTTAAATTATAATACTTACCACCCGATCTTGCTTCTTATTTATGTTTTCAGATATCCTCAGTAGGCTACTTTCCCACCCATCTATCTAAGTCACCAAACAGATGATCTAAGCATACCTTAGCCTATGGTTTGACTTTTAGACAGTAAATGTTTTGACTTGGAGTCGAAGGTCCAAGAAGTGGACAGACAAATATTGATTGTATGAAATTACACAGTTCTAGTGTTTAGGAAAACTTCCTTAGCAGTATTTCCTACTCTTTTAAAGGTTGCTAGTAGCATAATGATAATCTTTTAATAAATGTGAACTTTGTGATTGTTGTGTAATAGCCAGTAGACTAATGTGTTATCATAGCATGTGCATGATAATATGTGGCAATACTTGTGTTATACATGTCAATATGTGTGTGTTCCTGCTCTGAACAGGCCGTAAGATGAGAGTGATTGTGCTTTGTGGTGTGATGGCTGCCCTGCTCCTGTCTGTGGCCTTGGCCGCCCCACAGGGTGACCATGAGGGCCATGACCACGGGCCCCACACAGCAGAGCATCACCACCACCTCCACCATGGAGAAGACGAGCCCCATCCACAGCACGAGGGTGAACACAGCTCCATGCTCACTCAACCCAATGCTGACTTTGCCTTCGCTCTCTATAAGAAGCTGAGTGCCCTACCCGAGTTGCAGTCAAACATCTTCTTCTCCCCACTGAGCATATCCATGGCTCTGTCCATGCTGGCTCTTGGGGCTAAGGGTGACACTTTCTCCCAGCTGTACCAGGCTCTTGGTTATGCTGAATTGACTCCTGAGACGGTCAAGAAGGCCAATGAGCACATCATTCACATGTTTGGTCATGAACAGGATCATGTGAAGATTGTAGCCAATGCTATTGCTGTTACAGAGAAAGCCAAAGTCAAGGATACATTCTTAGAGGACACCAAACACTACTATGAGAGTGAAACACTAGCTGTGGATTTCTCTAAATCTGATGTTGCTGTTCAAGAGATCAACAAATACATAGCTCAACATACCAACAACACAATCACTGATATGGTGAAGGATGTGGATCCAGACACTTTTATGATGCTAATCAACTGCTTGTATTTCAGAGGTAACTTTGACTCAACTCAAACCAGTGCATTCAAAATGTGCCATTTATCTGGAAAAGATAGCATCACAAATATTGTTTTTATATCCTAAGACAGGGGTTCCCAAACTGTGGTATGAGCTGCTTCTAGGGGGTGCAAGATGAAAAGGACTGTCACATTTTCAAATGTTCTGTAATTAATTTATGAATAAACACAATTTAAAATCTGGTTATAATGACATGGATATATGACATGAAATCAAAGGCTACATTTGCATTTAAAAAGGCAGCTTATCAAACATGGTGCCTGGAATGCATTAATAGAATGTTTTACTTTTTAATGTATCGCATGGTGGGGATATGCGAGCTGAGTCAGGATTTAGAAGTGCAGTAGCCTACGTGGGGGGAAAGTTTGGGAGCCGCTGTCCTTAGAGAATGGGAAATATAGTTTGAGGAAGACCTAATAAAAAAAAATATCCCATTCCCATGTCATGTAGTAAAAAACATATGAATAACAAACACTGCTTTTACATCCTATAGGAGAATGGGAAAGGCCATTTGATGACGACATACCCATGAAATATGACTTTCATGTGGATAAAAACACTAAGGTGACCGTGGACATGATGCAAAAAGATGGTTATTTCAGAGTCTATGAGGACAAACAGAACTTCATTACTGTGCTTGAGCTTCCATACAAGGGCAGGGCATCTATGATCATCGTCATGCCGGACGAGGGGAAGATGAAGGAGGTGGAGGACAGCATCACCCAAGCCCATTTCAAACATTGGAAACAGTCACTGTCGGGAAGGTAACAGTACACTTATCTGCCAGATGTGTGGTGGAGAATAGTTGATTGTTACGTCTCTCACTTGTGCATAATCTTGAGGACATATGTTTTCTTTTCTAGTATGGTGAAAGTTCGTATGCCAAAATTGTCCATTTCTGGCACATTTTCACTGAAAGAAACTCTGAAAGGGATGGGAATGGCCAGTGCTTTTTCTAACACAGCCGATTTTTCTGGAATGACGGATCTCAAAGTGACCTTGTCAGAGGTTTGTACAAGGGATGTTTACCAAGCAAACAAAGAGCAACTTAAAAATATGCTATATTTGCCATATCTCCTGATATCCCCTTTGCCATCTGATTTTCAGGTGGAACATAAAGCCATTCTCAACATCCACGAGAAAGGCACAGAAGCAGCTGCCGTCACCGTGCCAATGTTGAGATATATGTCCTATCTTCATGCACCGTTCATAATAATCAACAGGCCATTCTTGGTCTTCATCGCTGAAAGTACCACCGACAGTATCCTCTTCATGGGCAAAATTTCAGATCCCACCTCTAAATGAATGTTCGATTGGAATTATTGCACAAACTTTCATTCATTTAATTGTTATGATGCTAAATAATATTGTTAGTTTTAACCCTGTACATATGATTGAAACAAATATTGTGAAGAGTGTGGAACATGACAATAATGGGGTAATAAAGCATTGTTTGCTTTTTGAATGTGCACTGTTAGGCTATAATTCATTCCGGAAAATGTATGGTATATTCAAAGAGTATGGAATTACTTCTATCCTCTTTGGTATATTCATACTTTCTTATGATAAATCACAATTACAAATAAACTTGTTTCCAGAAGGTATTGTGCGTTTGAGCAAATTTATCTTATGTTTGAAAAGTTGGCTTGATATGTTCAGCTGAGTGATGACACCCCGTGGCCAAAATACTGTATGTCATATGCTGTATGTAGGTTTTTTGATGTTTTGACTTGTACAGACAAATATTGATTAAATGGAATAACACAGTTCTAGTGTTTAGGAAAACTTCCTCAGCAGCGTTTCCTACTCTTTTAAAGGTTACTGGTAGTATAGCGCATGAAAATGTTTTCTGAGATATAGATTCACTTTTCTTGGCACTGGATAGAATGCATTTTCATGACATTGTCAATCTGATTGAAACAAATGGCCCTGCATTCTTAATGTTATTTATGCTTGAACACTATGTCTGAATGTCATTGGGTGATTTATACAGACACTCATTAGTTTATACAGACAGACACATTCAGTCTCAAAATGTATACCTTATAACCCTCTTATTAATAGTGTCTGATGGCATATCTGCCAGTGTAGTGAGACTCAAAAAATGCGTCCATGTAAAAGCGTATATATTCCTGGGTTTTATTTTTGCAAACCCTTTTGCTAACCCTGCAAATAACCTTTCCTGTTTAACTGCAGTGTTGCACGTACAACTGTAGTGGCACATGTATCCAGCATAGAAGGATCATTTGTTCAACATGGGGTCAGTGACACAAGCCTAAATAAGGAATCAATAAGGGGGACATCTTGTTGAACTACATCGACACTGTATTCACAGTTCTTTATCGTTACCCCTGTTTGGCACTTTGGCAATAACTTGTATACAGCTACAGTAGCTACATGACCTTGAGTTCAGGTCAGAGGAAGGGGCAGTTCATGGGCCCGATTTTAACGACCTGAAACGCACCGTCTGAAGTGGATGGTTTAAACTGGTTTAGGGTGTGGCCAGTCCAAAATCACTATCTTGTCAGCGTAATAACTTCATCAGGTGCCAGGCACATTGTTCAAAAGGGTTGTCCTTATGTTTCATAGTCAGTCACGGGTTTGCTTTGGGCATAACATCCATTAAACTAATGAGAGTGACATCTGTTATTCCCTTTAAGAGCAAGGAGTGCAACATCAAACGTGCCTGAGGGAATTTGCTTAAACGCGAGACCATGTTTGCAAAACCAGGATTCCACTACACCTTGCTCTACCAAAAAGCTAGCCACCTGCATCTGCACTCACCTTTGAACGCTTCCAACTCGAAACTAACCCATCGTGGTCTCACAGGAAACAACACAGTTCCCATGTCCGATAGTAATCCCCTATGCTCGTGCCAACTCGTGATAATTGCTCTCTTCCAACATGCTGTCCTTGTGCAACGCCGTATTCCCAGCTGATATTTTTACCTCACAATTAAGCCCGGTGACATATTCGTTCTAAGTTATTTAGATTCACTATTAACTGAATCGAAAAACATAGCCTGAAAAAAGCAACACTTACCCAACTAGAAAAGCACTCAGAGCGTGCAAACCTTCGCCAAGCGAAAACATAACGGCCTCTTGGATCCAGACGGTGATCACTCCCAAAATGTAATCATTTCTTCCTTTGGTCATTTCAGACCTTCCCTGAAAATTTAATTGAAATCTATCCATAACTTTTTGAGTTATCTTGCGAACAAACAGACAGACATACAAACAAAGAAACCCCAATGAAAACATAACCTCCTTGCCGGAGGTAATAATGTCCAAATGATTGAATAAAATTCCTAAGAATATTCATCCAGATGAGTTGTTGCCTGGGACTCGCTGCTAAGAGCTGTTTTCATTTTTTTGTGACAAAATAGCTGTATGCACTTTTCGCTTTAGGCCAGGTTTTTCCTGGTCAGTGGTTTAGGCCTAATAATTTCTATTGGTTTCAAGATAGCGATTTTTGGATAGGGTGATCAGACGTCCAGGGTTTTGGGGGACAGTCCCCGTTTTTGGTTGCCTGTCCCTGGGAAAATACAGAGAATATAGGCCTATACCTATGTCCATGATTAGAAACAATTATGTATTTCAATCAGATTGATAACCCAACTGAAAATGTCCCATTTTTGGGATTATATATCACAGTGGAGCAGCACAAAGCATCAGAAGCACTGATTATAAAGAAGTGAATACAGACCAGTAGAACCACAGAAGAGTGTTTTGTTTACATTTCTAATATTCACAACATTTTATTGATAGCAAATAATATCCCTCTTGATTATACTGGCAGTGGCACCTGCTACTTCAGAGAATATGAGTGTTGTGAAGGCTGAAGCCCTAGGCCAAGCTGAGAGAACAGAGGGAATAGTGAACCTTGGGTGCTCATCTTTCTACAATGTTCAATTGTTATGGCTCAGTCATTAGCACGTCCATCAGTGCAAAAAGGTTGAATGAAATTAACTGAGAGAGAATTACTTAATGAATCGCTACACAAAGTCTAAGAAACTATTATTGTAGAGGTGTGTGTCTGTTGACACAGGTGTATTTCACTTATTTGAATTCAGAATCTGTTTGAGTTCTGTTTTTTGCCATTCTCATTGGTTGTGTGGCAAAAATATATTTACCCAACACAAAGCTAGAAGTGCCACTTAGACAAAATATCTGTCTGTGGTGAAACACACGTAAGCCTGTCAGCAGTTTTGAAGGACATGTTGATTCAATTGGGATCAATGCTTACAAAAAGTGACCTGGGTTCACTCTTAGTTAATATTTATAGGACATGGACAGGCTACTTCTAAAATCCCTATAAATGTCAGATTTACCCTTAAGATAGCACTGACAAGGGAGGCACGGAGGGTAAGTCCACGGATTCTTGCCAATTAAACATTATATCATTATACTTTGTTTAATGCCATGGAATTGAACTTTAACACTTTATACCCTCTTAGAATCAGATGATCTCTCAATAAATCTGAAATGTACACTAAACTGGTTAAACTATGTAGTTTAACAGAAGATTTGTTCCTTATTACAGCTTTGTGATTTTTGACATGTGTCTATTTGTTCTGTTTGTCTATTGATTTTGTGATGTGTGATGCAATACCTACTTATTGCCAGATAGAATTACTGACAAAATTACAAGCATGTCTTGTTTATAATGAACATTTCAGGTTTGTATAGGTATGATGAATAATTGTATAATATGCAATATAATGTGATGTGTTGTATCATGACATGTACTATATGTACAGTATGGTGAAACAATACAATACTCTATGTCTGCCAATGTGTGTGTATTTCTGCTCCGAACAGGCCGTAAGATGAGAGTGATTGTGCTTTGTGGTGTGATAGCTGCCCTGCTCCTGTCTGTGGCCTTGGCCGCCCCACAGGGTGACCATGACGGCCATGACCACGGGCCCCACACAGCAGACCATCACCACCACCTCCACCATGGAAAAGACGAGCCTCATCCACAGCACGAGGGTGAACACAGCTCCATGCTCACTCAACCCAATGCTGACTTTGCCTTCGCTCTCTACAAGAAGCTGAGTGCCCTACCCGAGTTGCAGTCAAAGAACATCTTCTTCTCCCCACTGAGCATATCCATGGCTCTGTCCATGCTGGCTCTTGGGGCTAAGGGTGACACTTTCAACCAAGTGTACATGGCTCTTGGCTATGCTAGATTGCCCGCTCAAACAGTCAATGAGGCCTATGAGCACATCTTTCACATGCTGGGCCACAATCAAGAACACATGCAGCTTGATGCAAGCAATGCCATTGCTGTTATGGAAGGAGCCAAGGTCATAGATAAGTTTATGGAGGATGCCAAACATTACTACGAAAGTGAGGCAGTCTCTGTTGATTTCTCTAAACCTGAAGTTGCTAAGCAAGAAATCAATAAGTACATTGCTAAAAACACCAACAACACCATCACTGACATGGTGAAGGAGGTAGACCCAGCCACCTTAATGATGCTCATCAACTGCATTTACTTTAGAGGTAGGTGTGGTTCAAGGCACAGTGAAGCAACCTTGATTTCCTTTATGCTTGGGATTCATAACCAATGACATTTGTGTGCTTTCCAGGTGAATGGATGGAATATTTTGATCAGGATGGAACTACAAAAGGAGACTTCCAAGTGGATGTCAACACAAAGGTATCGGTAGACATGATGCAGAATGATGGCTTTTATGAGTTCTACGAGGACAAAGAGAACTTCACCACTGTGCTCAGACTCCCATACAAGGGCAGTGCATCTATGATCATCGTCATGCCGGACGAGGGGAAGATGAAGGAGGTGGAGGACTCCATTTGCCGCCATCATCTCAGGCACTGGATGCAAGCCATGGAATCTGGGTAATGTATTTGTCCAACGAAGTCACACAATTTAATAGGCCTTATTTAATAGCTATAGGCCAACATTAAAAATCAGTGTGTGCAATCATGAAATTCAGGGGGCTAAATCTCTCCAGCATAGATAGACTATTACTTATGCCCGGCTGTTTCTATTTCAGTAAGGTTATTGTTCACATGCCAAAATACTCCATCTCTGGCCAATTCTCACTGAAAGATACCTTGGAGTCAATGGGTGTTGTCAGTGCCTTTTCTGATACAGCTGACTTTACCGGAATGACAGGCGAAAAAGTAAAAGTGTCAAAGGTATGTATCAGTCATATGAAAGTATACCACGTTATAGGGCATGTTTTGTGTGTCTCAGTACACACTTACAATTGATGTGTAATCGGTCCTGGTCTCCAATCCATTGTTTTATCCATTCCATGTTAAGGTGGAACACAAAGCTGTCCTCAATGTGGACGAGAAAGGCACAGAAGCAGCCGCAGCCACAACAGTGGAGATTGTGCTTATGGCATTACCTACTCCACCCAAGAAGCTGAAAATCGACCGACCTTTTTTGGTGTTCATCACAGATTACAACACTAAAAGTATTCTTTTTATGGGCAAGATCACAAACCCTGCAGCCGAATGATCACAACATCTGACTGTACTGTGCTTTCACAATGTGGACAAGAAAACTGAGAAATGTGAAATGTTTTGAAATAATAAATATTTCATGATGTACAACAAAATGTTAATATGAATTTATTATTTGGTGCATACAAATATAAGGGCTGCTCTCCATCTGCCCCCCCCCCCCTTTCTCTCTCTCGTCTGTTTGTACCATGAAGCACCATTGTCTGTTGTGACACCATTTTTGATAGTAAGCAGTCTCACGCTACATACAGTATCTGCACACAGTTGGCAATCAGTGATTAGAAATTTGTGTCAAACATCACATACTATATCAATGGCTGTGTGCTTTCAAGCACATTTAATGCCCTTATGACATTTTCACAATGGCATGCAGTCATGGTTTAAATCTAACACATTTCATCTTGAAGACAGCATCAAACTTTATATAGTTATCTGTGAAGCAGATCTTGTTTTGCCGGCTCATAAGGAGAATGGCTGACCCAAATGCTTTTTCAAGGGTAACCCTCTCCATGAAATCTCCCATAGCGTTGTTCAGTCTAATGGTACAAGACAAAATAATAAGAGTAATATAATGTTATGTAATAAGGAATACCTGTACTACTACTACTACTACTACTACTACAACTACTACTACTACTACCAATAATAATACTAATAATAAAAACAACAATAATAATATCAATAATATGATGTATTATCATATTTGTTATTATTATTATTATTATTATTATTATTATTAACAAGAATGAACATTTACAAAGATCATAACTAGACTGACTCTAACATGAGCGATTCTGTGACTATTCTTGCAAATAAACTCAGAGATTTTGAGCACTCACTCAACAAAATCTTCAGAATGTAATAAGTACTTTAAGATGTCTTATTATACGGCTCTCTAGAATGTTGAGGGAGCTCCCATTCACTTTGAATGGGCCTCTCAACGTTCTACCGGTCCGTTATATTTGCATAATGACCGCTCCGAAGGTATAATGACCGCTGCCAATGGCAACGGGTTCACTCCGCTAGTTGTTGCGGAAGCCACGAAACGGTAGCCAAGTCATTGCTAAAGACACATTGAGATAAGTTTATTTTCTCGTTTTGGCAAGTAGCCGTATAATAAGCGCGATAATGTATAGAACGCCGGTCATTAACTGAAAATAATTCCCTTCAGGACGAAGCAAAACCCCTCCGCTGCGCGTCGGGGTTCAGTTCATCCTGTCGGGAATTATTTTCCGATAATGACCGGCGTTCTATACATTATCCCTTACATATCATATATCTTACCAAAAAAGCACAAATAGCTAGGACTATATCTTTTCTTATTTTATTTATATACTGTATATATTTTTAATTATATTTCTATTACAACACACACTATTTCTATTTATAACATACACACACACACACACATATATACAGTATATATATATAAAAAAAAATGTGGGTGTGGGATTAAGCATTCTATCAACTTGTAGAACGTTTAGACACAATTAAAGTAAATAGGTTGCTACTGTAGCTACTTTTCACTCATTAAAAAAATGTATTTTTTTTTTTTTGGGGGGGGGGGGGGGGGGGGTTGCCTTTATTCATAGGACAGAGAAGATAGTGACAGGAAGCGAGATAGAGATGGGGTGGGTACGGGAAATGACCGCAGGTCAGACTTGAATCTGGGTCCCCGTGGGCACTCGGACCTGAACGTGGTGTGAGCGCTGTAGCCTGTTGTGCCACCATGCCCCCCTGTTAGCTACTTTTATTTGTCAGTTGTCTTACATTTCATCAGGATTTTTTGTATGTTTTTATTTCTAAAGGCCAGCTATTTCATGAATCCAGGATAGTATGCATCCTGATAAAATTCCCTTGGCCTTTGGAATTAAAATAGCCCCATATCATCATATACTCTTCACCATAGCTAGAGAATGGCATGGTGTTTTTTCCAGTTTGCCTATTAGCCTGTTTGATTTGCTTAATATCCTGGATCCATGAAAGCTGGCTTTTGAAAATAAAAACATATTTTAAAAAATCTCCTATGGAAATTTAACATAGGGGTCAAATACTTATGCCCCCTAGTATTTAAGTAAGAACATTCATTTATTTACGATACATTCTTTAATCACAAAGAAAATTGGTGTCCTCAGCGGTTTGATTTTTACTCATTTTTTGAATTAAGGTATTAAGATCAATTGTCAAATGATGATTTCATATTCCTCTTTTTAGGCAACTTTATCATGGTATCAAACACTCCCCAGTGCTCCCCACTTTTATATGTTGTGAAATACCCAGACCTCTGGGGTTAAAGGCCATGTTGCATCAATGTGGGTGGTTGCTTAGAAGTAGTTAATGCCTAGTGAAAGTGACTCAGAGGTATATTTGGTTAATATTTACAAGTGACAAATCTAATCCCAAAATGCCTATAAAATACTGGATGTAGCCTGGTAGTTGTCACTGACAAGGGCATAAGCTAAGGTAAGGTCAACTACGTCTTGAATATTGAAATACAAATTTGTAAAGGTAAATAATCAGTTTTGGCTTCCCAGTATTTAGCTATGCTTACTGAAAGGGACTATGGGTTTGAATGTGAGTTAATATTTACACAATTTATACATCCACAACATATGTAAAAAAAATAAATAAAATGGCCACCCTGTTAAAGTGAATTAATCACACATTCATTTATTGTACTCTCAACTCTAAACCAAATATTTTAGTTCAACAATTTTTAAGTCCAAGTTCTCATATTTGATGTCAAGAATGGATAAGGTTTGGGTGAAGGTATTTAATGTGCATTGAATTATAATGGCTCTCTATTCTGCAACCTACAATTGCATGTGGTCAAAGTTAACACATTAGCTCTTTGCTATGCAGTAGCTCCTTTGCACCAGACAGAATTGATGATACAATTAGAATCATGCCTTGTTTATAATGAGCAATTCTATTGGTTCATAAAAGTACTTTTGATAGTTTCATAATATCCAGTGGAATATGATGTGGTGAAACAATCAAATACTCAGCCCTATGTCTGCCAATGTGTGTGTGTTCCTGCTCTGAACAGGCCGTAAGATGAGAGTGATTGTGCTTTGTGGTGTGATAGCTGCCCTGCTCCTGTCTGTGGCCTTGGCCGCCCCACAGGGTGACCATGAGGGCCATGACCACGGGCCCCACACAGCAGAGCATCACCACCACCTCCACCATGGAGAAGACGAGCCCCATCCACAGCACGAGGGTGAACACAGCTCCATGCTCACTCAACCCAATGCTGACTTTGCCTTCGCTCTCTACAAGAAGCTGAGTGCCCTACCCGAGTTGCAGTCAAAGAACATCTTCTTCTCCCCACTGAGCATATCCATGGCTCTGTCCATGCTGGCTCTTGGGGCTAAGGGTGACACTTTCAACCAGCTGTACATGGCTCTTGGCTATGCTAGATTGCCCGCTCAAACAGTCAATGAGGCCTATGAGCACATCTTTCACATGCAGCTTGATGCAAGCAATGCCGTTGCTGTTATGGAAGGAGCCAAGGTCATAGATAAGTTCATGGAGGATGCCAAACACTACTATGAAAGTGAGGCAATCTCTGTTGATTTCTTTAAACCTGTTGTTGCAAAGCAAGAAATCAACAAGTACATTGCTAAAAACACCAAAAACACCATCACTGACATGGTGAAGGAGGTAGACCCAGCCACCTTAATGATGCTCATCAACTGCATTTACTTTAGAGGTAGGTGTGGTTCAAGGCACAGTGAGACAACCTTGATGGCTTTTATGAGTTCTACAAGGACAAAAAGAACTTCACCACTGTGCTCAGACTCCCATACAAGGGCAGTGCATCTATGATCATCGTCATGCCGGACGAGGGGAAGATGAAGGAGGTGGAGGACTCAATTTGCGACCATCTTCTCAAGCACTGGATGCAAACCATGGAATCCCGGTAATGTGTTTGTCCAATGACTTCACAAAATGTAATAACACTTAGTTATAGGCCTACATGAAAATCAGTGTGTGCAATCATGAAATTCGGGGGCTAAGTCTTTCCATCATAGATAGATATTACTTATGCCTTTCTATTTCAGTGATGTGATTGTTCGCATGCCAAAATACTCCATCTCTGGCGAATTCTCACTGAAAGATACCTTGGAGTCAATGGGTGTTGTCAGTGCCTTTTCTGATACAGCCAACTTTACCGGAATGACAGGCGAAAAAGTAAAAGTATCAAAGGTATGTATCAGTCATATGAAAGTATACCACATTAGGGCATGTTTTGTGTGTTGAAGTACACAATTACAATTGATGGGTAATCGGTCCTGGTCTCCAATCCATTGTTTTATCCATTCCATGTTAAGGTGGAACACAAAGCTGTCCTCAATGTGGACGAGAAAGGCACAGAAGCAGCTGCAGCCACAAGACTGAAGATTGGGCTTATTGCATTCCGTCGTAAACCGAAGACGCTGAAAATCGACCGGCCTTTCTTAGTGTTCATCACAGATTATAACACTGAAAGTATTCTGTTCATGGGCAAGATCACAAACCCTGCAGCCGAATGATCACAACATCTGACTGTACTGTGCTTTCACAATGTGGACAAGAAAACTGAGAAATGTGACATGTTTTGAAATACATGTAATAAATATTTCATGATGTACAACAAAATGTAAATATGAATTTATTATTTGGTGCATACAAATATAAGGGCTGCCTTCCATATATATGTATAATGTGGGACTGTGTGTGGGATTAAGCATTCTATGAACTTGTAGAACTTGTAGATAGTAAAAGTAAAGTATAGTAAAGTAAAAATATGTTATCTAGGCTGCTACTGTATAGCTACTTTTTAAAGTATATATTTTTTTGCGGGGGGGGGGGGGGGGGTGCCTTTATTCATAGGACAGTGAAGATAGTGAGTGGGAGAGAGAGATGAAGTGGGTACAGGAAATGACTGCAGGTCAGACTTGAATCTGGGTCCCCGTAGGCACTCGGACCTGAACGTGGTGTGAGCGCTGTAGCCTGTTGTGCCAACATGCCCCCCTGTTAGCTACTTTTATTAGTCAGTTGTCTTACATTTCATCAGCCTGGATGATACTGAGGCATTTGACAATCCATATACCCAGAACTGTAATCCAGGATAAGGAATTACAAAATATATAGTTTAATCTATGTTAAAAATGAATAGGATACATGTACACATGTACTTTATGTAGACAAAGTAATAAACAAAGGACATTAGTAGAAAATAAAGGATAAGTGTTAATATTTTAAGTATGAATGTCAAATAAGTATGCTTATACGATGCAAGCTGATGTGCATGACTAAGTTTGTTGAGGTTTTGTCATGTGCTCTACTGTAGGTACAGTCCTCATTCAAGACGCAGACACATTTCTGCCGCAAGCTGCTGGCAAGGTCATATTTCCACTTGCAAATTACGTTTCTGCCAAACTTTTGCCAATGGCTCAGCAAATTTGCAGCAATGTTGTGTGAAAATTACGTTTGTAGCCACATAAGTTCACTAGAAGTTGGCTGTGATGCATGGCAAATCGCAGGCGAACAGAGTTTGCCACTTGAGAGAAACTGTCATTGTTTCCAGAGCATTGCTGGTTTGCCTCTGGTGGCTGACATTCTGGCAAACTTCTGCTCAGTTGTTTCCCACAAATCACCTACAAGCTTGCTATAAATCTGTCACAAACATTTAATGTTTGTTTGTAAAGGTTATTGGTACATAACAAAACAAAAACAATTGGTTTTAACTAGCTTACAACCAACAGCACTACGCTCTATGGGCATGACATGGAGGCTCACGGACATGTTAACTGAGTGTAACGCTGTACAATTGCTGCCTGACTGTTAGGGTTGCCACTTGCCAGTACAGTATGTCTGACCAAAATCCTGGACATTTCGGCAACCCAATCAAGCCTTCTACTTATAAGCAGCAGCGACCTTCACACATCTAACCCATGACAAAAATGGCCTCACTACAGCGAAACAGATGTGTTTGCTAATATTATTACTATACTATTATTATTATTATACAAAAGCTATTGCCAACATGGGACCTTTCCATTGGTTTAGGTGCAAATTAGTGGCCTTACACAATGTCGCTAACGGAACTACAAGGATCTGGCGAGAGTCAAGTTACAATGTCGCTGCAAAGGCACTCAAAGATGGCATTGGACACTTAAGGCCCGTTCACACCAAGAACGATAACGATAACGATAACTATAAATAAATATCGCTCTCGTTAATATGAATGACAACGTTCACACATGAACTATAACGATAACGACATGAAGAACGATATCGTTGTTGATCACTTTCAGAGCGATTTTGAGAACGATAAAAAGCTAACAGCCAATCAGAACCCATAATATTCTAGCCATCACATTCATTAACATGAGGAGAGACTTTTCTTATCGTTGGCCAGTGTGGACGCTTTTATCGTTATGGTTATGGTTATAGTTATCGTTATCGTTCTTGGTGTGAACAGCCCTTAAAGTGTCCAATGCCATCTTTGAGTGCCTGTTCTTGGTGTGAACGGCCCTTTATCCTTAATAGTCCATTAAACCTGGGTATGTCAACTTGTGAGTCATGGGCCATGTGGGTGATTTCATCTCTCATGATCATTATAAGAGCACACAAAATTAGTGATAATAAATTATTTCACCTGATGACTATCTCTAAATAAAACAAAGGTTTTCTGAATGGTCAGTCATATTTATAAAAAAAACAAAACAAAACAAAACAAAAACAGGCTAATATTTCACAAATTCTGCCATGGTATGAAACATATAAGAGCAACTGCACATTTCCATCAGAGATTGACTAATTAACCATTACCACAATTTCAAATTATGTCTGATTATGTTTATGTATTTGAAAGACTTGGGGCATGTTAAATGACATAAACATGTTTAGAGTGGACTTCAAAAATAGATATATATGTTGTGAAATACCCAGACCTCTGGGGTTAAAGGCCATATTGCATCAATGTGGGTGGCTGCTTAGACGTTAGTTAATGCTTAGTGAAAGTGGCTCAGAGGTATGTTTTGTTAATATTTACAGAAAGGGACAAATCTAATCCCAAAATGCCTATAAAATACTGGATGTAGCCTGGTAGTTGTCACTGACAAGGGCATAAGCTAAGGTAAGGTCAACTATGTCTTGAATATTGAAATACTAAATACCAATTTGTAAAGGTAAATAATCAGCTTTTGGCTTCCCAGTATTTAGCTATGCTTACTGAAAGGGACTATGGGTTTGAATGTGAGTTAATATTTACAGTATTTACAAAATTTGTGGAATACATCCACAAAGTATGTAAAAAAAAGTATGCAATTGCCTAGTTGTTTATTTTAACAAAAGAATACAGTTTATGTTTGGCAGCTGTTGGCCATCCTGTTACAGTGAATTAATCACTCATTCATTTACTGTACTCTCAACTCTAAAATAAATTATTTTAGTTCTACAATTTCTAAGTTCTATTGTCTGATTTTAAGAATGGATAAGGTTTTGGATAAAGGTCTTTGATGTGCGTTGAACTATAATGGCTCTCTATTTTGCAACCAACAATTGCATGTGGTCAAACACATTAACTCTTTGCAGTAGCTCCTTTGCACCCGACAGAATTGATGATACAATTAGAATCATGCCTTATAGTAGAATAATGAGCAATTATATTGGTTCATATAGGTACTTTTGATAGTTTCATAATATCCAGTGGAATATGATGCGGTGAAACAATCAAATACTCAGCCCTATGTCTGCCAATGTGTGTGTGTGTTCCTGCTCTGAACAGGCCGTAAGATGAGAGTGATTGTGCTTTGTGGTGTGATAGCTGCCCTGCTCCTGTCTGTGGCCTTGGCCGCCCCACAGGGTGACCATGACGGCCATGACCACGGGCCCCACACAGCAGACCATCACCACCACCTCCACCATGGAGAAGACGAGCCCCATCCACAGCACGAGGGCCAACATAACAACACACTTCAGCGACCCAATGCTGAGTTTGTCTTCACTCTCTACAAGAAGCTGAGTGCCCTACCTGAACAGTCAAACATCTTCTTCTCCCCACTGAGCATATCCATGGCTCTGTCCATGCTGGCTCTTGGGGCTAAGGGTGAGACTTTCTCCCAGCTGTACCAGGCGCTTGGCTATGCTGACCTGACCCCTGAGACTGTTAATGAGGCCTATGAGCACATCTTTCACATGCTGGGCCACGAAAGAGAAAACATGCAGCTTGACGCAAGTAGTGCTATTGCTCTCAAAGACGGAGTCGAAGTCCTGGATACGTTTTTAGAGCAGGCGAAACATCATTTTGGGAGCACACCATTCACTGTTGATTTCACCAAACCTGACCTGGCCACTGCGGAAATCAACAAGTACATTGCCCAACAGACCAACAACACGATCACTGATATGGTGAAAGAGGTGGATCCAGATACTCTCATGATGCTAATCAACTGCATTTATTTCAGGGGTAGGTCTTGCAGATGGGCAATAATGTGATTTCACTGGGCGGGGTGCTTGCCACTTGAAGTACAACTGACAGCATTTTTTACATCCTGCAGGGGAATGGCAAAAGCCATTTACCATGAGGCTAACAAAACCAGGCGATTTTCACGTGGATGAAAACACAAAGGTGACGGTGGACATGATGCAGTCCGAGGGCGAGTATGAATACTACGAGGACAAAGAGAACTTCACCACCGTGCTCAGACTTCCATACAAGGGCAGTGCATCTATGATCATCGTCCTACCTGACCAGGGGAAGATGAAGGAGGTTGAGGACAGCATCAGCGCTTACCATCTCAGGCACTGGGTTACATCAATGGAAGAAGGGTAATGCACTGTTAGATAATAATACAAACTTGTCGGAAAGCTACCAAGGAAAGGATTGACAACACTGCATTTTTGCTAATTGTATACTGAATGAATTTATATATGGTTTTGTTTCAGGCCTGTTAAGGTTCATATGCCAAAATATTCTATTTCTGGAAGATTTTCATTGAAAGACACCTTGCAAGCCATGGGTATTGTCACTGCTTTCTCTGACACTGCAGACTTCACCCCAATGACATCTGCATCAGTGAAGGTATCAAAGGTAAGCATAAGGAATGTTATATATTAGTTATAGCATGGGGATGTGGTGTGCATTCTTGAACCACCTTGACGAAATGCAATAATGGTGTCAATGGTGTCTTAAGCTGCTGGGACCTTGAATTTCCCCTTGGGGATCAATAAAGTATCTATCTATCTATCTATCTATCTCTAATATATAAGTATTCCATTAACATATCGTTGCAATCCTTTTCCATTCCTGGTGTAGGTGGAACATCAAGCAGTCCTCAATGTCCACGAGAAAGGCACAGAAGCAGCTGCAGTCACAACCATAGAGATTGTACTGAGAGGTATATTCATACCACAACGCAAAGTAATTGAAATCAACAGACCATTCTTCGTGTTCCTCACAGACAAGACCATCAAAAGTATTCTCTTCATGGGCAAGATCTCAAACCCAGCAGAAAAGTGAACAGTATTTTTCTACCAGAATAAAGTTAATGTCTAATGTCAAATTTACATAAACATCATAAATATTTGTGTGAACATGCAATAAATATTTCATACAATGGCTGAGACAAGTTATTATTGTTGGGATACATAAGGAAAAAGACCAATCCTAATAACAGTGGCCTAATACATATATATAAATATTAAAGTACATGTTATACGCACCATATTTGGTTGAATAGGCTGGTAGGCCTATCTAATACTGGATTTATGTGGTATGTTTTTACAGATAATCATTGCATGCTCGTGTAAGCCTCCGGAGCAAGACTTAGGAATTATTTAGAGAATGGCTGTCAAATTGTTTCGCAAAAGACTTTTAATGGGACATGCCCCATATTTGTTTTTATCTCAGTTTAACCTGGTTAGTGGTGACACCTTGTGGCTAAAATGAATAGTTGAATATACTGAGTGGGGAGAAAAAGAATACAGGCAAGAATACAGGCATGCAAGAAGAATACAGGCAAGAGCTTGCGTGATTGTTCTATGAAGGAAGGATGAAGAAGAAGGAGAAAAATAAACCACTTGATATCAATACCTATAGCTTTGCACGCACTGTAATATTTTCTGTATCAGCTGCTGACCCGAGCTTCAACTCAATCATTCTGAAACCTGACGGGCAGCAGGAACAGTTGCATTACATTACATTTGGCTGACGGTTGCTTATTTATTCATTTGTTTATTTTTGATTTACAACATGGTAAATATTTTAATTATTATAATAAAAAAAAAAAAAACAATTCTCATAACGACTCTATAGGTAAATTGGAAAAAAGGTAGGGTGCAGCAATATTGCAAAGCCCACTGATTTGACGCTATCGAAACAGAAACAATGCGGCTTGCCCGCTCAGACACCCTCCTTGTTGTATAGCCTCTCTGTTCACCATCATATCCCTACTTGTAGCCTAGGCTATCCTCCAGCTCTTGCCCTGGTGACAACGAGGAGAGAGGAGAGAGGGCCAGGAGAGAATAGGCTACTCAAGGAAACACGAGAGCCTGGTTTGAATCTACACACCAATCTATCACTATACTGAAAAATGTAAGGTCAATTTATTACATGTAAAACGCTCTAGGCTACATCTGGTATAGGCTAATTGATACGACTGGAAAGCCTAGTATGCCCAAGCAAGCAAATAACGTTCTGCTAACTTTAAGTAGGCCTAACGTTAGCTTTTGGTTCCCCTGTGGTTCGTTTTTCAGTAACCTAGCCTACTAATAACTTTTAGAGAACGTTATCTCCAGGTTGTCAAAAAATGAACGTTCCCCTAACGTTTTTACAACTAAAAAAATAAACGTTATATAGGTTGAATCCCAGCAAGCAAATAACGTTAGCCGTTTCTCCTGTGGTTAGTTTTTCAGTAGGCCTACCTCTTAGCCTACCCTGGAGAGAACATTGGCTCCAGGTTATCAAAGTTCCCCGAACGTTTTTAGCCTACAACTAAAAAAATAAACATTATATTCTGGTTGCATTTCTCTTTTCAAACAACGTTGCTAGCCTACTTTTTTTTTTTTTTTTTTTTTTTGTTTAACCATAGAACGCTATTTTCTGGTTCTGTGCTTGGGTTAGCCTACTGTTGCTGAAAATCGCCCCAGAGTTTCTATGAGTTTCCAATTGAACAGTCCAGTAGTAATAGGGTCAAACCCGGAACAAATTAGTAACAAGCTGAATTTTTCAGGATATGTTCAGAATACCTTTAGGAATAACATACTAAAAGTCCCCGTGAATCCCCCTTGTGCTCCCTGAGATATTCAAGATGGCGTCCAAAGCCGTAATTTGGAGATTTTTCCGTATTTCAGGCTTAAAACCTAATACAAATGCAATTAAAAGGTCAAAATATATGTTTTATAGAGCAAGTAAGTCAATTTCATCATTAGTTTATTGAATGGAGACATTTCATAATAATACAGTTACCTCCATAAGTATTGGAACACATGCTAACGTTGACTGTATATAATTGTCTTTTGGAAATTGATCTTAATGCCTTAAATGGAAAAAATTAGGAAATATCCAACCTTTAAGGACATCAATTTTGTTTGTGAATAAACATAGGCTAATGGTTTTTATTTCAGTTAGCCTATTAGCTGGTTTCATTCTCATTGAGCTCAATGCAATTCAAACCAGCTAATAGGCTAACTGAAATAAAACCATGCTAATCTCTTGGTATGGTGAAGGGTATGTGATGATGTGGGGTTATTTTAATTCCAAAGGCCAAGGGTTCTTTATCAGGGTGCATAGTGTCCTGGATGGATCCATTTATTTAAAATAAATAAATGAATAAAAAATCGTCTTGCCTCTATGGGAATTTTAACACATAGGGTTAACATAGGCGTTCCAATACTTATGACCCCTGTATTTTAAGGAAAACATTTATTTATTTACGATACATTATTCATTCAGAAAGATATTTCCTATTTTTTTCATTTAAGGCATCAAGATCAATTTTCAAAAGATGATTTTATATAGTCAACTTAGCATGTGTTCCAATACTTATGGTCGCAGGGGACTGTACATCACTTCAGTCATCATCCTCATCATCAGAAACTGGTCTTGATTCTTCAGTTTCTTCATCATCTAGTAAAGATGACAGAGTTGGCCTTCCTTTGCATCCAACTTGCACATAATCCGTGCATAACTCCTTACAGATAATGCATGACTCCGTCGCTGTCGCTGAATGACTCTGATGCCAAAAATCTAATATCTATAGACTGTGACCGTGACAATTTATATGTGAACTCCTACTGAGCTCAGGACTTCACAAGTTCACATTTAAGAATGTTCACAGTACTGTAAATGCATGTTGGTTTCCAAGAAGAAATTACAATCAAGGATTGAAATGACAAAAAAAGTCATTATTTGCATAATGAATACTTCTCGTATACTGTATGTTTATGAAATGGCTTTATTACTTGATGTTTAGGACGTTATGTACAAGTATAATATTATATGCTATATGAGGTCAGCATTATATATAATATTATGTGCTATTATATTACAAAAGTTATAGAGGGAAAATTGTTGTCTGATTGTTTGTCTAACTGTGCGTTCACACCAAGAGCTACCAAAGTTGCAAGATCGCTTTTGTAGCTGTAAAATGCAGCTGCTACATAGTATTTATGAAGTTGCTCATGGCATGAGAGATTTTAACCTTCAATTTCAATTCTCTTAACTCAATTTTTGTTAGAAAATGTAAGATAATCTGCTATTTCATATAGCTTATAATAATAATAATAATAATAACAATAATATATAAAATTGTATTGTATCGTGACCTTAATATCATGTAGCCTATCGTATCATGGATTGAGTGTATCATTACATCCCTACTTTTAACTTTTTTTAGACGATCTAGTCGCCCAAATTTTGCCGCTGGTCGCTTTTGTTGCTTTAGTCGCTCGTCTCCATTCAAAGTTAATTGCTTGCGGTGATTTCGCAGCTTTGGTCACTCTTGGTGTCAAGGCACGGTTACATTATGTTCCATCTCACAATCATGTCGACTATCAAATTTGTGTGTCATTGTCACATTAATGATCTTGTAATTTTGGTTAACTTTAATTTTAGCAGTGTGTCAATGGAGAATTTGGATTCCTTGTATGAGAAAACATATTTCATGGTTCCATCCAGGACACTATGCACGCTGATAAAGTCCCCTTGGCCTTTGGAATTAAAATAACCCCACATCATCACATACCCTTCACCATACCAAGAGATTAGCATGGTTTTATTTCAGTTAGCCTATTAGCTGGTTTGAATTGCATTGAGCTCAATGAGAATGAAACCAGCTAATAGCTTAACTGAAATAAAACCATTATGATACTTATTCACAAACAAAATTGATGTCCTTAAAGGTTGGATATTTCCTCATTTTTTCCATTTAAGGCATTAAGATCAATTTCCAAAAGACAATTATATACAGTCAACTTTAGCATGTGTTCCAATACTTATGGAGGTAACTGTATTATTATGAAATGTCTCCATTCAATAAACTAATGATGAACTTGACTTACTTACCCTAAAAATCATATATTTTTACCTTTTAATTGCATTTGTGTTAGGTTTTAAGCCTGAGATGCGGAAAAATCTCCAAATAACGGCCATTTTGGACGCCATCTTGAATATCTCAGAGAGCACAAGGGGAATTCACGGAAACTTTTAGTATGTTATTCCTAAAATTGCAAATTCGACATCAGTAGGCCTATAGGCCTATTCTATTCTCCCCCCCCTGTTGGATTGATATAGGGAGGGAAAGTAATCTCATCGCCACCTGGTGGTTGCGTTCCTAGAGGCTAGCGGGAGTGGATGGGATTTTCTTTTAGAAAAAATATATCTCGGCCCACGATCGGAAGTTAGTTAAATGCCTTCAATATGCTATCCATGTAGGTCAGCTCTATTGCTTCTAGTGGTCATACTTTATTTTTTAGGATCAGTTTAATTGTTTTGAGTTTGTTTGTAACATGGTGATAACGAACTAGCTAGCTACAGTAGCATTTGACGTCACCAGTTTGGGCGCTCCATCTCCAACTGATCAAAACGGCAATTTGCTTAACTTGCTTATCATATTTTTGTAATAACAGAGAGCGATGTAAACCGTGTGGTAATTACCTTTATGTTGGGATAACGTGTGTTGTGCTCCTACTCACACAAGAGCTGGCAGTAAGTGTGATTGTCTACTAACTAACCAACTAGCTAACAGGCTAATAAACAAACCATGCTAGGTGAGTAACGTCGTCGAAGGGTGTCACGTCACTTGAAGTTGTAGTCCATTTATGAAATGAAACGAGCAATTACGTTTTTTTTTAAATAAGGCGAAATAGAGTCTGATATTTTCACAGTTAGTAGATTATTACAGTATGCCGACTGAAAAATATTTTTGGTGGATAAGATCGCTAGTATAGCTGCGTAGTATTTTTTTGAAAAGTCGGTCTATGGGACTTAAAGGGATAGTTCGGATTTTAAGACACAAAGTTGTATGGGTTCCCTGTCAGCAACGTAGTGCATCAGCACTGACTTACCCCCGACAGCGTCCTGTGAGCCGAGATCCAGACGGTTTTTGATCGTTTTTGATGCCGGACTATTTTCTTCAGCAAGTTTCTGGGGTCACGAAAGTAAAGTGTTTTTCTTCTCAAAACCATATGCGTTCAACAGAGTGATATATTTGCACCACAAAAACGTTGTCCAGCTGTCAGTAGCGCGCAGTGATAGGAATCGCGAAAAATAAGTAAGTGATAACGAGGTTTGAATTTTTCCTGGACAACGTTTTTGTGGTGCAAATATATCACTCTGTTGAACGCATATGGTTTTGAGAAGAAAAACACTTTACTTTCGTGACCCCAGAAACTTGCCGGACTACTTTCTTCAGCATCAAAAACGATCTAAAACCGGCTGGATCTCGGCTCACAGGACGCTGTCGGGGGTAAGTCAGTGCTGATGCACTACGTTGCTAGCCTGATTACCATCGACTTTCAATGGCTCTGCGAGACTTTAGTCTGACCAACAGCCTGTGCTAACACGGTTTCTTGTCAGCGTTGGTTGACCCGCCTCCTTTAAGTGCCTCGATTTGCTACTGGTAGATGTCAGAAAGCGGATTGCCGAGTTTAAACCAATAACAACACTCTTTCCTCTGCCTTGAACACGCCTCTACCCAGAGCCGTTGGAGCTGCTCAAAGTTGATTGGTTCTCGACCAAAGGGGGCAGTTCCGCAGATTTCGGGAACTCAGAAATCCTTCTCAATGAGCAGTTGACCAGACCAGCAGCAAAAGCCTGAAGGCGTTGCGTCACTGGGAGGGCGTGCCAGGCTACTACGTTGCTGACAGGGAACCCATACAAATCCGAACTATCCCTTTAACATTGGAGCTGCTCTTCGATAGGAACGCAACCACTTGGGGCGCTGGTTTTCACTTTCCCTCCCTATGCCTACCAGAGTCAAGAAGGGGCAGCTAACGCGAGAGGTTGAGAGGAGCTACTTTGTTCCATCATCTCGGGTCCGTGAAAAAAAGCAGCCAGCTCGGGTGTGTTGGTGTGTTAGCAGACTCTGCCTCGCTAACTTTAAGATATTGATAATGAGCAAAACAATTGATGTTTACCTTTTCCCCGTTCATCCAGCCATTCTGTGTGAGTCTGGCGATACAGCTTCAGCCTAGCATAGATCATTAAAACGGATTAGACCAGTAGCATCTCGCCTGCTAGCATCATGTTTAAAAGTGACTAAGATTTCTGGTAATTTTCCCATTTAAAACGTCTCTTCTCAAGTTAGAAAGTGCAATAAGACCAACTGAAAATGAAACCTGGCGTTTTTCTAGGCTGATTTGACATGGAACTACTCTCACCTGGCTAATAATCAAGGCAACTTGCAAACGTACCATGGGCGTGGTGATATCGTAGCATCTGAAAATAGTCCAGTAGTTTGCAAGTTGCCTTGACAGAATTTGAATTTGAACATGAATGTCGATAGCTGCACTGCAAATGATGGTTGGTGCTGCAAGGGTATCTCTGGGGTGATAGGCCTACCCTGTGTGGCTGCAGCCATCACACACAGCTAAATAATCGGCAATATCAGATTTAGCCTTTAGCCTTCAGTAGCCTAATTAGTTAGAACATCATGCTCCCATACATACAGCATTGAACTTATATTCCCAAAGATGCAGCTCATTTTGTAGTCCATCTATAATAATAATAATAATAATAATAATAATAATCTTTATTTATAGAGCGCTTTTCTAAATGTGACCGGACCAATGGATGGTTGTCGACTACGCCACCCTGGATCTAGTGTCCAGGGACCCCAGATCAATATCAAGTATACAAATTACACCTCAAATTGCACAGGTTCAAATACAACAGGCAGAGACGTGAATTCCAGTACAATCAAATATCTCTTTATTGAAAAAGACTGTTTAGGGGGAGGGGAGAGGGAGTGTGATGTGATGCTCGTACTGAAAAGAACTGGCATGGGTTAAGATATAAAAATATATTTTATTATTATTATGTTCTTACTGTACTGCGTGTGATTGCAGCACAAATAGACATGAGTTGTAACAATTAATATTAAAACATTGGTTGGGAATGCAACACTAAAAGAAAACAGAAAATTATACCGGCAGGTAGGGCTTACCTGGAGGGGGGAGCAGGCTATCTGAAGGGGGTGTCCACACGTGCACTCTCACTGCAGAAAAGTGTCACACCACTGTCACAGCAAGCCACCACCAATACTCCTTAATACACAGTAATAGTTCTACACTCCAGGGTGAATTTCACAAGCCCACCACCAGGTGACTAGCTACCCCCGCCAAAGATAAACCACTAGCCTGCCAAAGCATAAACTGATCAGAAGAAGCAGCAGCGAACACACACACGCATATCATACGTAAATGAATGAAGAGAGCTGTTGGTATTATGGGCAACCACCCTAGCAGCGATACAAGCATGCAACATTCAAAGGAAAATAAAGCTACACACAAAACAACCCACCCGCATGCATTACTCTAGAGGGGGGGCGACACGGCAACCGAAACCAAACAAAACAAACGAGGCACACACGGATACACACAAGCCAAAAGAAAGCGCACAAGCAAACAAAACAAGGAAACGGACATAACAGGGAAATCCCAAGCAAGCACACGCAAGCACCACAAACCGCCCCAGGAAACCTACCGCAACGCGGAGGAGCTGTAGCGTAAACACAGGAAATGAGCCTAGACCTATACTAACGCTATGGACAAGACAGCAGCATGACCACACTAAACAGACAGCGGGGCTAAGCCATGCGACCTGTAATGGAAATAGTAAATCATCAGATCTATCGTATGTGCAACAAAAGCGGCAACAACATTCAGGTTTCATACATACCAAAACTCGTGGCCATTGATCTAAGCCGTAAAGGACACTACACGAACACACCGGGCCGTGGTCATAAGCTGCAAGTATACATAGACAATGGCATCAAACAAAGACTCCGTGTGACTAATTAGGGGAGATAAATATTTTGAACATGCATACCTGCAGAGGAGAGACAACTAGGGCTACGCGCCGGTCGGGTTCCATATGGCAATGCCCGAGTGAGCTACAGGTGGAAAGGGAAAAGTGTTAACGCTTAAGCATAAATAACAAAACATTCAGCGGAATTTCGGCATACCTGGCAATAGGCTCCTGTATGAAACCCAGGGACAGATCGGGAGGGAGACAGAGAGGAAGGTGGTCTTACCTACCAGACTCCTTTATACTACGCCATGGCCTGAATGAATGATCTCCACTAACAAGGGGGGCGGGGCAAACACACGTTCATTCAGTGCGTAGGGGAAGCAGGAAGGGACAGACAGAGCAGGAATGCAACTGGCTACAATCCACCCCTCCAGTGTTTTATCGTCGGCCCGACGATAAGCCACAGAAGGGTGGAGGGGGGGGGGGGGGGGCAGAGTGGGGGGTCTGAGGCACAAGTCAAGAGGAGGTCGCACCCCCAGTTGCAGATGGACATGCACTCTGAGGCAGATGATACACGTTGGAATGCTGTCCAGCTTTTGCTCGGGACGTTCTTCGAAGGGGATTAGTTGGAGACTCCTCTTGGAACGTAAGGGGTGCAGGTGCAGTAGTAGTTGTAAGCACAGAGTGCTCAGCGGTCTGGTTCGGACGGTCAGGGGAGAGTTCAGCGGTAGGCGGAATCTCGTCAACCAGGGTCTCAGTCGTCCGGGGAGATGCAGGCTCCCTGGAGTGAGGCTCCGGGTTAGTCACCTGTACCCATAAATCCGGATCAGGGTCATCTTCTGGTAGAAGTGAGTGCATCTGTGAAGTTTGGGGAGGTATGGGTGCCGGTGTAGCTTGGCTTGGCGTCCCCAATCTAGCTTTAAGCATGGTGCGATGCACATTTTTACTCCTCGTCAAGTCATCCACTGGTGCAATCGTATAAACTGCTCCCTCTCCTACTGGGGCCCTCACAACTTGGTAGACCGTGGAGCTCCAAAGGTCTTGAATTTTCTGGCGCCCTCTTATTCCATGCTCTCTCAGATAGACCTGTTGGCCCTCGAGCAATCTGGCCTCTTTCACACCACGGTCATGATGTTCCTTGCGGCTCAAGGCCGCAGCGTTCAGGCGCTCCTGGGCCCTTGTGAACGCCACCTGGAGACGGGTGCGGTGCTCCTGTACCCAGTCATGCACCGTGCCAATGTCGGGCTCTTGAACTCTACCCAACAGGAAGTCGGTCGGCAACCGGGGCTCCTGCCCGAACATGAGAAGATAGGGGGACTCACCCGTTGACTGATGCGGAGTGCTATTGTAGCAGAAGACAAGTTGGGGGAGGTAGGTGGCCCACTCCCTTTTCCTCGTGTTGGGCAATGTGCGTAGCAGATTGTGCATAGTTCTATTAAAGCGCTCGCATTGTCCGTTGCCAGCTGGGTGGTACGGCGTGGTACGGGACTTAACGATGCCATAGAAGTGGCAGAGTTGTTGAATGACTGAGCCTTCAAAGCAACGCCCCTGATCAGAATGGAGCCGGGCTGGTATGCCGAACTTGAAAAACCACTCGTTCACCAGAACTTGGGCTACAGTGGGCGCACGCTGATCACGGGTGGGGATGGCCAGGGTGTATTTAGTAAACACATCTGTAAGGACCAGAACATTTTCCACCCCATTGTGACATGGTTCTAGAACCGTAAAGTCCACGGCCAAGATTTCATTTGGCCGTGAGGCCAAAAGGTGGCCCATGTAACTCTGGGCCCCCACAGTGGAATTCTTTGCCACTTGGCACCTTTCGCACTCCATACACCACTGTTTTACCTCTGCTGCCATGCCTGGCCAAAAACAGCGTCGACGGACCAACTCCAGTGTTCGTTCGATCCCCTGGTGGCCGTGGTCTTGGTGAAGCTGGGTGAGCACGGTAGCCTTCATAGCAGCAGGCAAGACGAGTTGGAGGACCTCCTCCCCGCCATCAGAGCGATAGGTCCGTCGATGCAGCACACCCCCCAGGTCCATCAACTTCTGCCATTGCCGCAGCAGGGCCATGGAGGAGGCAGAGAGGTGTTGGCGTTCCCTGAAGGTCGGTCGTCTCTTCTGTCTCCAGAAGCTCAGGATAGCCCTTATGTCAGGATCTTCTGTCTGTAAGGCACGCAGATCACAGGCAGTCTGAGAAGGAAAGACCGGGGTGGCAGATTGGCTGAACTGAGAAGATTGCAGTGGGTTTACTACTTGCTGTAAAGGTATGGGGAGGGGGGTCCCGAGGACTTCAGCAATTTGGGGGTGAGGATCAGAGTCTAGATGTTGCCGGGACAATGCATCCGCATTCCCATTGCTTTTGCCCGGCCGATATCTGAGCTCGTAATCGAACAGGGCAAGTTGAGCCTGCCACCGCTGCTCTGTTGCACCTAGCTTTGCAGTTCCAAGGTGGCGTAAAGGGTTATTATCCGTGTAGATGGTGCATTTATGTCCCAGCAAGTATTCACGGAATTTTTCCGTGACTGCCCATTTCAGGGCTAAAAACTCGAGCTTCATGGAACTGTAGTTTGTCATGTTCCGTTCTGGAGGGCGCAGACCCCGGCTAGCAAAAGCTATGGGCCTAACTCGTCCTTCCTGTTCCTGAGAGAGGACTGCCCCCAGGCCCCCATAGCTGGCATCAATCTCTAGGATAAAAGGTAGAGTGAAGTTGGCATACGCCAGCACCGGGGCAGTGGTGAGTTTGGTCTTCAAACTCTCGAAACTACGGTCGCAGTCTTCTGTCCATGCCTCCATAAAGTCCCTTCCGGTACCCTTCCTCTTCTTGGTTCCTACTAGCTCCGCCACCAGCCTGTGCAGGGGTGCCGCCAATTTTGCGAAGCCCTCCACAAAACGGCGGTAGTAGCTGGCGAACCCCAAGAAGGAACGGAGCTCTGTCACTTGACGTGGACGACACCAATTGGCTACGGCTTCGACCTTTTTGGGGTCTGTGGAAACGCCGGCCCCAGAGATCACGTGCCCAAGATACGCCACTTCTGGTCTGCAGAAGGCACACTTTTCAAGCTTAGCCTTCAGTCCTTCTGTCTGCAGGCGCTGCAAGACCACCTCAAGCCGTTCCACGTGCTGTGAGACAGTAGATGAAAAAATCACCACATCATCTAGGTATAGCAACAATGACTGAAAGTTCTGATCGCCAAAGATCCGCTGCATGAGGCGCTGAAATGTACTAGGGGCATTGCACAACCCAAAGGGCATCCTATTGTATTCAAAAAGACCAAAGGGTGTGCAAAATGCGGTTTTTGGTTTATCCCTCTCCAGCACCGGAACCTGATTATAACCACTAGCCAAGTCCATGGTTGAAAAGAGGCAAGCCCCAGAAAGTGCATCCAACGTCTCCTCAATACGAGGGAGGGGAAAGGCATCTTTGCGGGTCTTGGCATTCAGTTGTCGATAGTCTATACACAGCCGTGGGGTCCCATCCTTTTTGCGGACCAGGACAATAGGGGAGGCGTAGGGGCTACAACTCTCTCTAATGACCTGTGCCTCGAGCAACTGGTTAATATGAGCCTTTACGACATCATACTCGGAGGGTGGCAACCGCCTATAACGCTGCCGAACAGGAATCTCATCCAGTACCGGGATCTCATGTTCGATCAAATTAGTGCAACCTAAATCCCCGTCATGGGTTGAGAACACACCCTGGTATTTAAGCAGCAAAGACCTAACCAAAGTCTGATCAGCATCATCAAGAGAAGATAGATCAAGGGATTCAATCTGGGTCTGGATGGAACTAGCTTGAGGCTTTGCTACGGTGATGGCTCCTATTGACTGGACTTCAGCAATATCTTTAGGGAGGCTAACCACATCTACGCAACTCAAGGTCCCTAGTACCGTGTGTGGGTACAGCATGATGTCAGTAGTCCCTACATTTACAATAGGTACGTAAACAGTCCCCCTAGAGACTTGCACTAGTGCTGGAGAGGACAGCAGTCCCTCAGGCAAACCAGAATCGGGGGGTTCAAACAGGACTGAAGCCCCAGCCAACCGATCAGAGCAAGTAGCAGCCACAAACTTAGTTGATCCCCCTGGAATGCGAGCAGACTGTTGTCCCCGCAACTTCGCTTTACCCACTAAGCTAGGGGAGACCGGAGCGAACTGGTGGCACTGCTGCAGGGCATGGACAAGGGTGCTTGGGGCCTGGGAGACAGGGGGTAGATCAAACAAAGATGTTCCATGTTGCACAAAAAGAACCTCATAGCACTTACTAATAACATTCATTCCTAGAACACCAGGAACCCTAGAACCCCCAGGGGGGTCTTTGACCACCAAGATGCCACATCCTGGGATGATCTTCCCACAAAGGGAGACTTCTAGTTCAAGATAACCAACATAAGGGATTGCCAATCCATTTGCGGCCCTGAGTTGCAGCCAGTGACAGGATTGTAATCGGTCCTGGCCCCAAGGTTTAAAATGCTCCAAGAAGAAGCTCTCAACTAATGTGGACACCATTGACCCAGTATCCATCAAACATGCAACATTAACCCCTCCAATGTTAACCTCTAAGTGTGGGCATGACGACATAAGCTTAGCCACAGCACCCATCCCCCCCATATTACTGTTAGAGCCAAGAGCTGCCCCACCTGAACTGTGGCTCCGCAATTCAGTGGGCATTAGTTTCCCAACTCCTGGTTGGAATTGGAGGGCCTAGGGTTGCTATTCCTGGCAGAGACTAGAGACATGGATCGAGAGCGAAAAGGGACTCTTTCTCCATCACATTCCCTTGCAAAGTGCCCAGGCTTCAGGCACCTGTTGCATACTACAGGGGTGTCTCGAAGGGGTCTGCCCTGCTTC
The DNA here is from genome assembly GCF_963854185.1 of Sardina pilchardus. NCBI lineage: Eukaryota > Metazoa > Chordata > Actinopteri > Clupeiformes > Clupeidae > Sardina > Sardina pilchardus. The sequence continues at coordinate 27,871,102 of NC_085005.1, forward strand.
TGTCCTGCCTGTAGCATAGCCATGCTCTGTGTTAATTGGTTGAGCTGTTCTTGCTGCCGCTTAAGAATCTCTTTAAGCTCAACCATTTCAGATCCCTGGGGCCCCACCACATGGTGAGGTTCGCCAGACACTTTACACTGATAACCATAGGCTGATGACATAGAGTGACTACGTCCCCGGGTGCCCCCTGGCATTCCCTCCCGTTCCCACCGCAAAGCCTCGCTACGGACTTCTAATAGAGTGGCTGCAGGTTGACGCCGTGCCAGCTGCTTAAGTTCTCTACGGAGGGAACCGTCATACACATGCTCAATGAACTGGTCACGTAACATCACCTCAACATTAAGAACTTCACGTGGTGCAGCTTGTTTGACCTTACCCATTAGATGCATCAATGCTATGGAAAACTCAAGTAGACTCTCTCCCTCTTGCTGTTTTCTTGAAAAAAACGCTTCCTGTAGGGACACATAGGACTTAGAACACCCATACAGTTCATGCAATATTTCAAAGACCTTTTCTGGGTTTTCCCGCTCTGCATCAGAGCGATATTTAATTTCGTCCCGTGCTTCCCCTTCTAAATGGTCATAAATAAAAAAGGCTTGGTCTACTACAGAAAGATGACGGGCCCTCATACATGCCCGCACTTCCTCCTCCCACTCATCAATTAACATACCTGAAGCACCCCTAAATGATGGGCATTTACGGTCACGGGGAACAAATATCAGCCTTTCGACAGATGGACCCCGAGCTGGATCACTTCGTGATGGACCAGGGTTGTCAGGCAGAGGCCGTCTAGAGGGAGAGGCAGAGTCATTAGCATTTGCTGCAGCCCGCTCTTGACGGAGCTGTGCATTGTCAGTCTTAAGCTGAGTAATCAGCTCTCTCAATTGTTGCATCTCCTCCTCCATATTTGTGCAATTCTACTGGCAGAATAAAGTAGATTGTTCAGTTGACGAGAAGGCGCCAGACAAATCCAGAAGATCAGGAGGGTCCTGGTCCGAGGTCTTCAGGTCAGCTGCTGTCTTGTCCGTTTTAATCTAGTCTATTGAACGCTAACAGTAACAAGAGAAGAAAACAATACAAAAGAAAACAGAATGGAATTCACGTCTACACCTTGATCATGTACTCCTGCCGAATCTACGTCAAATGTGACCGGACCAATGGATGGTTGTCGACTACGCCACCCTGGATCTAGTGTCCAGGGACCCCAGATCAATATCAAGTATACAAATTACACCTCAAATTGCACAGGTTCAAATACAACAGGCAGAGACGTGAATTCCAGTACAATCAAATATCTCTTTATTGAAAAAGACTGTTTAGGGGGAGGGGAGAGGGAGTGTGATGTGATGCTCGTACTGAAAAGAACTGGCATGGGTTAAGATATAAAAATATATTTTATTATTATTATGTTCTTACTGTACTGCGTGTGATTGCAGCACAAATAGACATGAGTTGTAACAATTAATATTAAAACATTGGTTGGGAATGCAACACTAAAAGAAAACAGAAAATTATACCGGCAGGTAGGGCTTACCTGGAGGGGGGAGCAGGCTATCTGAAGGGGGTGTCCACACGTGCACTCTCACTGCAGAAAAGTGTCACACCACTGTCACAGCAAGCCACCACCAATACTCCTTAATACACAGTAATAGTTCTACACTCCAGGGTGAATTTCACAAGCCCACCACCAGGTGACTAGCTACCCCCGCCAAAGATAAACCACTAGCCTGCCAAAGCATAAACTGATCAGAAGAAGCAGCAGCGAACACACACACGCATATCATACGTAAATGAATGAAGAGAGCTGTTGGTATTATGGGCAACCACCCTAGCAGCGATACAAGCATGCAACATTCAAAGGAAAATAAAGCTACACACAAAACAACCCACCCGCATGCATTACTCTAGAGGGGGGGCGACACGGCAACCGAAACCAAACAAAACAAACGAGGCACACACGGATACACACAAGCCAAAAGAAAGCGCACAAGCAAACAAAACAAGGAAACGGACATAACAGGGAAATCCCAAGCAAGCACACGCAAGCACCACAAACCGCCCCAGGAAACCTACCGCAACGCGGAGGAGCTGTAGCGTAAACACAGGAAATGAGCCTAGACCTATACTAACGCTATGGACAAGACAGCAGCATGACCACACTAAACAGACAGCGGGGCTAAGCCATGCGACCTGTAATGGAAATAGTAAATCATCAGATCTATCGTATGTGCAACAAAAGCGGCAACAACATTCAGGTTTCATACATACCAAAACTCGTGGCCATTGATCTAAGCCGTAAAGGACACTACACGAACACACCGGGCCGTGGTCATAAGCTGCAAGTATACATAGACAATGGCATCAAACAAAGACTCCGTGTGACTAATTAGGGGAGATAAATATTTTGAACATGCATACCTGCAGAGGAGAGACAACTAGGGCTACGCGCCGGTCGGGTTCCATATGGCAATGCCCGAGTGAGCTACAGGTGGAAAGGGAAAAGTGTTAACGCTTAAGCATAAATAACAAAACATTCAGCGGAATTTCGGCATACCTGGCAATAGGCTCCTGTATGAAACCCAGGGACAGATCGGGAGGGAGACAGAGAGGAAGGTGGTCTTACCTACCAGACTCCTTTATACTACGCCATGGCCTGAATGAATGATCTCCACTAACAAGGGGGGCGGGGCAAACACACGTTCATTCAGTGCGTAGGGGAAGCAGGAAGGGACAGACAGAGCAGGAATGCAACTGGCTACATAAACATAGTTTCAAAGTGCTTTACATATGAAATAATAAACAGAACAAAAAACAACACAAAAATGAAGTGACTAAAAACAATACAAGCCTAATACCATAACAACATTGGCAAGAATAAAGAAAAAATAAAAAGGACTTGTGCTGTTATCTTCAACTTACTGTATGTGGCCTTTTGAATATTTCTTAGCTTCATATTCCATGAGTAATGTAGCCTTTTTCCTGTTGTTTTTCTTTCCTCTGTGGGCTTTATTGTTACACTGTGCATTTCATAAACGTCATATTGTTTTTCTTTTTCCATTTGCCTATTTCACTGGTTAAGTCAAACTGAGTTAGAGTTGATGCAACAAAATCACATTTATCCACAATTAGGACAATTCAGAAAAGTAAATAAGTGAACTTAATGTAGAACTACCATATACTTTATAAATTAACTGTAGGCTACCATCAAATACCTTTGAAATTCAGAACACACATGGGCTGCACTCCCCCTCCGGACAATTCCATTTCCCACCCATATTTGTAAATGCACATAGGCTAGGCCTACTGTATTTATTATAGCCTTGCTGCCTTATTCTGTGTTTACTGTTTTGATGTTATTGTTGAGTGTTACTTGAGAGCAAAGATTAACCAGAGTCAAATTCCTTGTTTGTGTACAGAAAAACCTGGCCAATAAAGCTGATTCTGATTCTGATTCTAACCAATGGAAGGCCTTTTCAGAAATGTGATATACTTTATCAATACTTTGAGGAGTCATGAAGTCAAAACTGAGACAGGCTGACAAAGTAAAAAAAAATAAACAGTCAGCACTTTGAGTTAAAAAGTCCAAATTGAGATACTTTGCATTATTATGGAAATAAGACTGCACTATCTGCCTGGAAGCTTTGTTAAGCTAGATATTGTTTTTTTTTTTTTTTTTTTAATGTACCATCAATACCCAGCAACCTTGAGAAACTGATATGAAAAATATGAAACCGGATATTTCTTTCGACAGAAGTCACATTCAAAGTCAGAAATTAAACCAGTGGAATTTCAAGACTGATTCACCGTAGCATATTCTCTCATGCTTTCCTCTTGGTGTTTACTTTGTGTCAAGGCCGGCATCCGTTTCAAATCCTGCTTCACCACTCTCCACTGAAACTGTCTTTGTATGCTTTATTATTCACATAAGCCTAGAGGAAGACTGACAGAATTAAACCAACTAAACCAACTTGTGGAACAGAATGGGGCAACAGACAGAGAGAAGGAGGCAAGGTGAGTAAGAAAGTTATTGACACTGATACTTAGCCTAAATGCAGGTGGGAAATCTGAAAATAAAATGTGAATATCTACCAACCACTGAAAGAAATTTGTCGAAATTCACAAGCTAGTCAATAGCAGGCATAAGTCATTATTTTGTGTCAGAAACCATCTTTCAAATTCTACCAGCATTTCATTGGTGGATACTATGTGGTCTCTCTATATCGAGGGCTGAGAACCAAAGCGGTGTAAGTGACATTTTAAATCAACTCGTTGTTACCAAACTGACTTTTCAAGTGCCTGTGGTTCTCAAAAAGCCCCACAAAGCACTCCAAAATGTTTGTTACAGAATAATAAAGAAAGTTTTAGCAGACTTGTTTCAGTGCAAATGTGGTATCTATTTGACTAATGCCTAATAATTTCCGCAAAACTACCCCCTAGAATGTTTGAAGTATGTTATAATGCTGTCAAATGTGGTCAAAACATATATTTTTATCACTTTAGTGTGATCTACAGCTAAGAAAGGGGATGGGCAGAGACAAAGACTGACAGACAGGTAAACACATGACTATACAGAATTGCCACCATGGGTAACACAGAGACAGTCAGTCCCTACTGACAGTATAATATTATAATCAATACTGTCCTCCTGATGATACTGACCTAATCATTCATAAGCAACTCAAAAACAAATCTTAGAAAAGCACTCAGAGAGCGCAGACCTCCGCCTGTATTGTTCTTCCTAGGTTGTCATACATTTGAACCTACAGTAAACTATTCAGATCGCCACCACATGGCCATACCATGCCATTACATCACTAAGTGAAACACATAAAAAGCTCCGGAATCCCAACGGTGTTACGGATCACTCCCAAAATGTAATCTTCCTTGGGTCATGTCTGACCTTCTGTGACAGAGCGCACCGCGTCTGTCACGCAAGCGGGCGCATTCCCGCCAGTAAGAACAATGGGAACCGAGTTTGCGCTTGAACAGACATTACATACAGTACACACATACAGGAGAAATGAACAGAGAAAGAAATGAAATGCATATGTTGAAAAGTGAGGAATAACTATGTGTTGTGCCTTTGTATGATGCGAAGAAATAGTGAATAGGCCGTGCGCTAAACATGGCGGCTGATGCAAGGCATAATGTCGGGGTAGTTGTGGCGGGTTTCGTGCGCGCAGAAACCGCTGTGACTGTGCCAATGTTTGTCTGTGTATTGTCTATTGTCTATTGTGTATGCAGCTTACCTGGGGCCTGTACTACGAAGGGAGCTCAACCTACCCATATGTAACCCAGGGTTACTTTGCTAAACCGGGGTTGACAAAACCTGGTTATCTTCATTGGTGGTAATCGGTACTACGACGCTGAGTAAGAAGTTGATTTGTTGAACTGGGGTTAACCTCATCGGAGTTGGTGCGCGTTCACATAAAATGGGCGGGTTGCAGCGCAAAGCCACCACTTTTAATGATGACGCGATCACGTTATTTTACAGATAAGGATTGCGCAATGATTATAACAAGTTGCGAGGAATTAAAACTCACTCTACGACACAAATCAAATACGTCGGCAGCAAACAAAGCAAGACAAGGCTGTTGGCAATGTATTGCAGATCGGATATATGAAAGTAAAGTTTTATTTCATGTTCCTTAAATCGCCTATGTGTTACGGAGGATTAATAGCTTGCGGAAAGTCTGAAATGTGTTGAAATAAATACGTTTTGAGTTCATAAGAGTAGGCTACTACAGATGCAACACAATTCATGCCATGCAGATTAATAAGGATGATTGAATGTTTAGCCCCATTGACTGATTTAGTGTAGGCTATGCCTATAATCCTGACATTAGATGCAACGGCAGTGCCGCTGGCAGCAGGTGAAAATGAAACTCAAAAACATTCAGAAGGTTTATATAGACCTAGTTATAGCTTGCATTAATATTTCTTAATTATGAAAATATGTTATAGCCTATAGCCTCCACTTTGCCTCGATCAGCTGACAAATGCAACGAATTCCCTCGGCTGATAATGTATAGGCTATCTTTCATAGAGAATATTATATGGAGAAAGATTCTGGCGGTCTTTAAAAACCCTCGCCTTGCGAAGAGAGGCGCTTACAATTTGCGCTCCAATAATGTATCTTCCAAGTAGCCTACGTCGACATTGTGGGGTGTGGTTAACCGCAAACCTCGGGTTAACCAAGATCATAACCTGCTCGGAGCAGGTTTGAGATGCAGCGTAAATTGCCATGGCAGCATACCTCGGTTAAAACCTATCTACCTTTCGTAGTACTGGTTAACCGGGAAGTTACGCCACACGTGATCAACTTACTCTCGAAGTTACCCAGCTAAGCCAGTAACCCCGCTTCGTAGTACAGGCCCCTGATGTCTAGTTTACCTGTCTTCCGGGGTGCGACAAGAGTGTCGGAGGTGAGACCCAGTTAAAGGGACGGAGCGCGCTACCATAAGGGAAGCGCTCATAGAGACAGGGGTGTTTCAGTTTATTTGTTTTATTTGTTATTATGGGGAGCTGTAGCAAAGGCTGGATGATTAGACAGGAATGTTGTCAAGTAAGGTATTGCGCTGGTATAGTATCTAGCCTAAGAGGATACGTTATTGCGCTAATTGAATTTGTGCTGTGTTTGGTCCGCGCCAATAGCATAAAAGAGTATTGGGCGCTTCATTCGGGAGATGGGCCTCTGCCGTGAGAGGGCACATTGTCTCGGTCAGTGTATGGGTACGTAAGGGCCTAGCTATTGGGCATTGTCCCATGTTTTTGTTTTTCGTTTTGATCAGTGTTTTTCTTTTGTTTGTTTATGTCTAATGTCTACAACCTACCGGTAGCTTAATAAAAAAGGAAGTTTTCTTCTACTTTGGCATCTCTCGACCTGAGTCTATACATCTGCACGGACACATTACCACACCTTCCCTGAAAATTTCATTGAATTCCATCCATCACTTTTTGAGTTATCTTGCTAACAAACAGACAGACAGACAGACAGATAATGAAAGATAATGAAGGTAAAAGCTGAGTGTTTAAGTATATAAAGTGCACTTTTTTCCAGTCGAGGGCTCTGTATCTGCGGCCAGATGGGAGTATAGGGTGAAGAACCGGTGCAGGGGATGGTCAGGGCTGCTTACTATGGTGCCGGCAAGGTGTGTGGTTGCTGTGTCATTTGCATCAGTGAGGCTGGGGGTGGGAAGCTGTATCGTCTTGGATGCTAAGTGTGGGATTTTAAGTTGTTCTAGCTGGTGACATTTAGTATGTTTAAACATTAAAGTACAGCAACAGTCCTGCGAGACTGCATGGGAAAATGTTTTGTTCAATGTAATATGTGTACTGTACACACATTATTATACCTGTATATTGATTATCTAATCATAATGATTTCACCTGATGGGTAGGGGTGATGTCTGATGACCAAAGTCTGGGACTGAATTAGGTTGAGTTCTCCAGATAGGGGAATGTTTATACTCTGCTCTGTCAGGAAATGGCCTCATGAGGACAATGAGTCAGCTGTTAAAACAAAACATCACACAACGCTGCCTCTGGGTCCGAATGTGTTGATACTGCAAGCTTTATATTTTCAAAGAAATGCATGAAATAGTCTGTCCTCAAATAACAACAATTGAGAGAAGACATTGCTGGTTCTTGGCCAATACGAAAGAACCTGCAAATCCTACACGCAGCCAAGTAATGAATTTTGTGTTCAGTACATGATCACTATGAAATTTCATTTTTCAAATTGCTCTCCTTCATTTAATATCCCTTGTCATCTGCACTGTAATTGTCATTGGCTACACCTTTCAACATGGCATAACTGCAAAATCAGCCTCTCTGTAACAAACATGGCTTAAGCAGAGATGACACGTTTCTATGTTGATAATACTCTGACTGCAGTGCTTGATGAGAGAAAGCACTTTAAAAACCAAAGCCAGTGATTCCAGATGCACACCCAGGGATATATATATATATACTGTATATATATATATATATATATATATAGATGTATTTCATTTGTCCCAAAAATCCACATAATATGGTGCTCAATCTGCCAGATGTATTTAAGGGGCCCCATTTATTTGATTTTTGTTATATGAAATGGAGAACATATTTTTAATTTGAACTACAGTATACTGGAGAATCCTGCTTTCTTCATGCCTCCCTTGTATTTCAGCTGGACTATCTGTTTGAGTTTCATGCAAGTTCATTGAAGATATAAACTGTAGTTTTGTCTAGATAATTGTGTGTGTGTGTGTGTGTGTGTGTGTATAAACCCACCCAATGTATACAGTTGATTCTGCTTTGAATTGCTCAAAGGACAATACAGATATCTCCAACCATTCTAGCTGCTGACTCAACCAGCATGTTACATCACTGTGTGTAGTGGGTGTGAGCGTTCAATTGAGGTCAAAGGTTCTACAGGTGACGTGGGTTAATATTTACTGGGTTTTACTCAGCTGATTGAGAAAGAGTCTATAAAATGTCAAACCACTGCCAAAGTAGTTTCTGGCACAGAGAAACCTGGTGGTAAGTAACAAGACATGATTTTATGACTGTTGTAGCTGTTGTGGTCAGATTGTTTGAGTATTTTGTATAGTTTTGCACAATTATTGGTGAACCACTGGCTGAATGTTTGTTAACGAGTTCAAAAATTTATTAGAGCTTGTAGAATTGTAGAAAATAGATTGAGCGCAGTAGCTGCAGCAGAACTGAAACTTACCGAGCCCAATTTAGATCTCATTTTGTATTCTGCACTTTATTTTAGAGTAATTGTTTTTCTTTGCTTTTCCCAAGTGTGTGTTTTGGAGTAATTTGTGGTTCTTTTGGGGGGAATTTACTACTTTTGCACCATCAGACAATGATTGAACTGTCTGATATGAACATGCAAGTGGCTTGCTGTAGTCTATTCATGGGTTTCATCAGGTCCCTTTCCACAGGTGTATAAAATCAAGCACCTTGATTCAATCAATGCAGACTGCACGGTGCTTGATTAATACACCTGTGGAAAGGGACCTGATGAACCCATGAATACAGCTGTGGATCTTTATCCTCTGGCTCCCCTTGTGCTGCAGGTCATAACATGAGAGGCGTTCTGCATTGCTGCGTGCCCGTCGCCCTGCTGCTGTGTGTGGCATGGGCCGCCCCGCACGAGGGCCACGACCACGACCACGACCACGACCACAGCCACATGCACCACGGCAAGGACGAGGCGCACCCGCACCACGGCGACGCACACGCGCTGTGCCACAAGCTGAGCCCGCACAACGCCGACTTCGCCTTCGCCCTCTACAAGAAGCTGAACGCGCTGCCCGACGCCGGCTCCAAGAACGTCTTCTTCTCGCCCGTGGGCATCTCCCTGGCCCTGTCCATGCTGGCTCTGGGTGCCAAGGGCGAGACGCACTCGCAGCTCTACTCCACGCTTGGCTACAGCGGTCTGACCCCAGCGGAGGTCAACGAGGGCTACGAGCACATGCTCCACATGCTGGGCCACGCGCAGGGGAACATGCAGCTGGAAGCGGGCGGCGCTCTGGCCATCAGGGACGGCTTCAAGGTCCTGGACAAGTTCCTAGAAGACGCCAAGCACTACTTTGAGAGCGAGACGTTCAGCGTGGATTTCTCCAAGCCCGACGTGGCAGCGGCAGAGATCAACAAGTTCATCGCCAAGAAGACCAACAACAAAATCAATGACATGGTGTCTAGTTTGGACCCAGATACCCTCATTATGCTCATCAGCTATGTCCATTTCAGAGGTAGGCCACCCTCGTTATACATTCTTTATTTATTGCTGTTGTGTTCATTGTTACCTGGCAATTTAGCTTGAATGTTTTTCCTAATTTTTATAAGTCTCTTTGGATGAATGTGTCTCCTAAATGAATAAATGTAAACATGCGCTTGTTATTTGACATAACTGAGGTGATTAAATGAAAATAAACAATACTGTCTTCTGAAAGAAACAAAAAATATTGTTCCTTGAGCATGACTGCAGCCTGACATCTGTCTCTGTAGGCAAATGGCAGAAGCACTTTGATGCGAAGGTCACCCGCAAGGCAGACTTCCACGTGGACGACAAGACGAAAGTGACGGTGGACATGATGCAGCGGACTGGCCGCTACGACTTCTACGAGGACTCGGACAACTTCACCACGGTGCTCATGCTGCCCTACAAGGGCAATGCCTCCATGATGATCGTGCTGCCCGATGAAGGGAAGATGAAGGAGGTGGAGGCCATGATCTCCAAAGAACACCTCACCAACTGGCATAACAACCTCTTCAGGAGGTGACTGGAGTGTTTGTTTGTTTGTTTGTTTGTTTGTTTGTATCTTCTGAGGCTTAATAAATCTTAGATGTTTTATTGCTGCTCAGCCGTGGAAGTAAGTTAGGACTAAAACTGCAGGTCCCATGAGACATCCACTCCAGCAAAATGTTCATCTTTAGTAGACCGCCTTGCGATAAAAGCCTCTGCTTAATAAATGTATTTATGCATCTGCATTTCTGCTTTTACCATTTCCTGTTGGGCTAAATGGCATGTGGTTAGAAATTGTGGGATTTTAAATTTTTTTTTCCATTTCGAGGAACATCTGTGAATTGGCCTAAATTATAGATTCAAAGCTGTGACAGAGAGGAAATGCGATGACTCATGCTTGTGCTTCTGTCATTATGTGTGTTGCAGCTCTGTTGATGTCTTCCTGCCAAAATTCTCCATCTCCGCTGACTACCCGCTCAAAGACATTCTGTCAGAGATGGGAATGGTCGACGCGTTCACAGACGCAGCAGACTTCTCCGCCATGGCAGAGGAGAAGGTCAAGGTGTCAAAGGTCAGAGCCAGCCAATCACATGGCTATTTTTCACTCAACAGTAATTTCCTGTGTATTAGCCGCCTTCTGTATAAGCTGCAGGACAGTGTTTTAAAGTTAAAAGACCCAAAACCATATTAATATTTTAACTGCCCCGGATATATTAACCTCATAGCTGAAGATATTTTGCAAAATCAATGTATAAGCTGCGGCTGATGGTTGGGATATTACAGTAACCACTCTTGAGCTCTCTTATCGCCAAATGTGTGAAGTAACTGAAATAAATGATGGATTACTGACAAATGCATGTTCCTTCCATCTTAGGTGGCTCACAAAGCTGTCCTGAGTGTTGACGAGAAGGGCACTGAGGCGGCTGCAGTCACCACCATTGAGATCATGCCCATGTCGCTCCCCAACATCATCAACCTCAACAGGCCTTTCCTCGTCTTCATCTTAGAGGACAGCACCAAGAGCATCCTCTTCATGGGCAAGGTCACCAACCCAGCAGCCTAGACTGAGCTGTGTCAAAAGAGAAGTCTTTAAAAGAGAGAGCCTCACTCTCTGTGTGTGTGTGCGTGTGCGTGTGCGTGCGAGTGTGTGAGCGTGTGTCTATTTCTGTGTTTCTTAAACATGGTGTTATTGTTCATATAGCTATTGATATACAGTATTATATCTTCTTGGTGACACTGTAATCTTGACCGATGTCTTGGGACCAAATAAAGAATAACAAGTGTTTACAATATATGCTGTAGCTTTCTTCAATAATGAGTGAAGGGTCTAAATCTACTGAACTAAAACACCAACGCAACTTAAAATCAGAACTTAGTATACAAATATATACGAAAAGATTCTTAGAAGCATGCAAAAAACATGCAGATAAAAACACTCTCCTTCCTAAAACCTACATTTCAGAAAGATTCTAGTGCATGATTTTGAAATGGCAAGACAGGGCAATATTTGTATTTTTTGACTATTTCTGCAACCGGCATGAAAATAGTGCTCCCAGCAAACGTATCCCTGTGGATAAGGCCTAACCTGGAGTACATTCCACTCTGACCTTTGGTGGGTCAATAGACACTGGTTTAGCACAGTGTGTGCAATCAATACATTTGTTCTCTCAGTGCCCAGCAGACAAGGACGTCACATGGTCCCTCGCCTCACAGTTGGAGACACGGCCAACTGGAAAACTTTTAAAATATCCACAAAGCAACCACACACACACACACACACACACACACCTGTCTGATGGCACTGTATCGGTGGGGTTTTATTATTTTTGTTTCCATTCAGTATTGGTACATGAAAAGGATGCTGATGCTACTATATTTCATAAATACTTGATTTCTGGCAAAGATAAAGCCAACTCGGTCAAATTGAACACTTGCCTAGCTATAAGACCATAGATGCTCAAAAAAGACATTATGCTATAAATATGTTATATTTGTTATACAGTATGTTATGTTACAGGAATACACATTGCAAAATATACATTGAATTTGGTTTTGGAAAGAAACCCAGCTGACAGGCACACCACATCTATGAAAGCCTTACTGAAGGCTTACTGAAAGTCTTGCTTCATAGATTGCAAGGTTACTCCACTGAAGGCATGACTTGATTGATTTTTGAAGAGGCCTCTTCCAGGAACCGTGTTTGCAGGGATTTGACCTGTGAGGTCAAAGTTCAAGGGTTTGCTAAATGCAGCAGGAATAAATAGCCTTTTACTCAAAACCCAAATACTATATAGATGTTAACAACCAACATTATTTGAAGTAAAGTCACTCTTGCTGCCTTGAAAAATGTCAAATTGCAGTCGTGTATAGAATGAAAGAGTGAAACTGTGCAATCTTTTATTCTTTACTGAACGTATTCTTTATCAACTTTGTTATTCAATATTCTGCCATTTGCTGGGCAAAATGTTTCTGCTCAAAATCAAAAGCCTTTACTCATCATTGGTCCTGCCTGGTGTTCTCTCTGCCAGCAGATGGCACTGTTGTCTTGCTCATTTCCACTAGAACTGACTCGCACAATATTTCTCACTTCCCTCCCCCTACCTACCCCCTACCCCCAACCAACACACACCCCTCCTCAACTCTCCCGATGCAGCAGCTGTTCTGTTCATTTGGCTTCGTCAAAAATCGGTGAAATAATCCTGCGTCCAACCCTAGCCAGGCATTTGACATCTAATAGCGACTCCCGTCTCATCAACACTTTCCCATTTTTGCACATTCCCCCGTGATGAAAGGTGCTACAGAGGACTGGAAGAAGGGCCTCCTTCAGAGCTGCCACTTAGCTGCACACAGAGGGGTTGCAATCCGAACAGAGGCCGGCAGGGCACAGTGAGTGAGTAGTCTCCCTATCTGGGAGCTGGCTACAGGCAGAGTTCATTTTAATTAAATGTTTTCAGGGCAGTATGGTGCACATGGCTGACAGACTAAGGTTGACACACACACACGCACACGCACACGCACACGCATACGCACACGCACACACACACACACACACACGACAACTCTCTCTCTCTCTCTCTCTCTCTCTCACACACTCACACACACACACACACACACACACACACAGACACACACACACACACACACAACAACTCTCTCACTCTCTCTCTCTCACACACACACACACACACATACACACACACACACACACACACACACACACACACACACACACACACACACACACACACACGTGTACACGCTCGCACACACATCTCTACTCACTGTGGTGATGAGGGTAATCATATGGTCACAGCATGGCCCTAACAGCATACATTACAAGCTGTCAGAAAGGGAAAATGTAGGAGCAATTTGGGTTCAGACACAGCAAGGCAAGACTTTGGGGTCTGACCGAGGGGCTTTGATTCTGCTCTATAATCATGGTAACAATGGGTCCGTGGAATAGCAAACAATAAGGGCTAATCAGAATTAGCTGTAATTTGCTGATGAGCCATAGGGTTGGTTATATTAATATGATACTGTACACTTCACGTAATAGTAATGTCATTTTGGCCACTCTTAGACGTGGAACTCATTTCTAAATGTCTTGCAAAGTTCTGCATTGTGAGTCTGGTGGTTTACAATAACTATCGGCTATCATTGTAGACAGTGGAGAAAGACTGGCCTGGTTAGCCTTAGTGAGCTAATTGAACACACATAATTTTCTGTCGTATTTTACAAATGATCTACATTGTGTGAACACATGCAATAATGGCAAACTAATAATCACACATGCTTTAAGAACTAATTGGGGTTTAATTTCAGCACTTAATCAATGATAGGGTAAATCAGTGGCTTATTTTATTAGGCGGCTTTAACACCAGACACGTTTAACACCATAGTTATTCATGTATACAATGATGACCTGCTTACATATGCATACAGAACGTGTTTTTTGATTTGTTACAATCCGATTTCCACCAGAAGTTTAATATTATTCAAGCAGCTGTTACTGGACACTACAGATATTAATGAAATGCAGCAGCAAATTCAACACGACATAAAGATCACACATACAACAATGACAATTTATCAGTACTGACTTTTATAATATGCTTCTACAGTCTACTTTTAAATCAATGTTTTATGATGACATTTTATGATTGGAATCTTCTTAAGAATAATAGCTGTAGAAATGTGAAATAACTTCACATTATTCCTCATTATTTACTCTGAAAAATGTGCTCTGACTTATTAGACTACTTAGTTGAAGGTTTTCACTGGCATATTCGTCTCACTGAGAAGAATTTGACTGAGCAATTTGGTGCCAATTGTCTGCTGAGCCTACTAAGAGATATTGACAAAAGAAATGGGCTTTTCATGACTCAAGTCTCCTTTGCATGCCTTTAACCACTGCCAATTGCCAATGGACTGATTGGTTTCACTCCTGATAACCTGTAAGTGGAATATTCCCAAACATAACATTGCTCAAGTGTTGAATCCTAGCTCAAAAATGCTGCTGAATGCAAAGAAGGGAATACATACAGATTTTTAATGGGATGATCATTTAGTTTTTCTAAGCATCTTCGATTCCCACAAACGTACTGTAGCAAAGCAACACAAATATAGTCTTGCAAATATACTTGACGTGATAATGTGATCCCAGAAATTCATTAATTTCTCAAGAATTGATCATTATTGTTTGCAGGATGTTTTGATGGCAATTTTATTATACAAGGAGTTATGAATCACAAACGGTGAAGTTCTGTTACATCAGTCCGAAAGGCATTTTTTCACACATCTTTGCCATCTAATGACACTTACTTTAAATAGTCTACTGTACTATACGTTGTGTGCGCCTTATGTCCTGATTATAGTTAGGGGTCAAAAAGAACATCAACAGGGGTCAACAGAATGTACATTTGATGAAATAATAATAAAAAACATCACACATTCCTGCAAACATAACAATAAGCAATAGTACTGTATGTGGGAAGTTTGCGGCTGTGGCTGCAAAAACTGATGCATTAAAAGGTGATATGTGAGATATGATAAATTATGTATTACAAAGTGGTATGTGGAGTTACTATTGATCTTAGGCACTGTGAGAACCATGCTTTAGAAATGAAAATGTAACACTTGATGTCTGGTAATCAGACTGGCCTATCATAGGCCTATTTGTCTTCAGTTTTGTTTGAAGAGGTCTTATACACTAACATCATACGCTCAATAAAGATACTCTGACACTCAACAACTATGTGATTCTACATTCTACATACACATTCTGAACCATTTACTGAACTCAAATGTAAAGCCTATTCAAAGAATAAAAGGAGCCTGGATGTATGCCACAGTTTTACTCCAATGAAGCTCTCAACCAACAACACACATTTTGAAAATAAAGTGTTTCAGTGCTCTTTCCAAAACTCGGTGTCTGCCATAGCCACCACATTTACACATTTCCTAATACATGGAGCATTTTTCACTTACTGTGAAGACAGCCAATTTTCAAAATGGCTCTAACTATTGTTGGTTGTTTGACTTGAATAATGCATTGCTTTATCTCAAAACTGCACCCATGCTAAAGCACCAGCTGGTTCTAGATCATAGCCGCTGATGCATTTCAACGTTTCCAATCGGATCCGTTTTTCACCAAGGTTCTGAATGACAACATGGCGAAGAGACAATACGGAGATCATCTTTATGGGTTCAAATAGACTGTAATCAAGACAAATGGTGGCTCTCAGGCCAATTACATCTAAAGCCCTTTGCTGAGAAGAGTAGCATGCCTTCCCATTGAGGGTCGATATGTTATTTATTGTGCTCTCTTTGAATCTTAAAAGCACTCTGGAAATCATTGAGCAAGGTTGTTGCCAAACAAATGCATTGGATCTAATTATTTTTCGTAACGGTCATAAAAATGTATATCTAAACAAATGAAGTGGTCAGGAAACACTGGACGGGATTCCATTGTTGCTTCAGGTTTCCGATTATCTGTACAAACAAAATCATTTCCCCACAAAAAAACTAAGGTAAGGTGTTGAGGGAGGGGCGGGGGTCTCTTTCAAAATTACACGAGGCCCTTATGTCTATAAGGTTACGTTAAGTAAGTAGTGCTCTCCAAGCCAAGAGAACTTTGAGTCGTGTCACTTCCTGTAAATCCATGCCTCGGCCTCTCCTTCGGCACCTTTAATCCTGACATGATGGATACGCAGACGTCTCGTCTGCCAGCGGGCCACGCCTGTTACAGTAATGACGCCATCCATCTCTGGTGCACGTCTACACGTCTCAGACCCCCCCCCCCCCCCCCCCCCCAAAGTTGACAAAGTGAAAAATACACCCTTAATGGACTCTCCTAAATGCACGGTCATATTGCATCAGGATCAACGGTAAGGGCTGGTTGCATACCCGAGACCTGGCAACAGAGAGATGTCATTATACTTAGCAGAGCTGCCTATGGCATCTGATTTTGCGATCGTTTAAAGGACAGAGAATAATGACGGAGCTTCTCTGTACCCACTAGGACATTAGACGAAGCTTTTAGAATCCAACATTAGGTTCAGTGGTTTATTGTGTGAATGCATTTTGAGGTTGGATTCCAAGACTGCTAACAGTTTTGCGACGTGTTGGTAAAACACAAAAACACAAATAAGAACACAGACACAGTCACACAAATACACACACTTGCACACAAGCATGTGTAGAATAGCCTGACAGATTCCATTTACCTCCCACTCTTCAATATGTGCTAAACTGTTTATTGTCCCCTGCAAAACATGATGACGTTGTTGCACACTGCACAGCTTTTATTATGGAATAATAATTCAGTTTTCATCCCCATTCATTTCTGCCTTCGTCTGCCCTGAATCTGTAGTAAGCTCGCATTAATCATTTCCCCCCCCAGTTAAAAAGGCCCATATTGCGGACGGTGATCAATCATTACAATGGCATTTTGACCTTCTGTAGCAGCATAATGGAAATTGCGAGCTTTCCTTCACTCGATCAGTTGACATTCTCGTGTCTTTCTCACACATTTATTAACACTTGTACACAATTCTGTGGTGATCAGGCTTTCAAAGCAACACAGGCGATACATGAGGTCAAAGCAGCTGCTTCTTAAATGAGTTTATGAAGTGATGTATCATAATGTCATAATTCCATTATAGACAGATCAATTTTGACCATGGGGGTGAGTCAGACAGAGAGAGGGGGAAAGAGACTGAAAGTGAAAGGGTGGAGGAGAGTATGGAAGAGAGAGAGAGAGAGAGAGAGAGAGAGAGAGAGAGAGAGAGAGAGATCTAACTGACATCTGTCATCCATCACGGCAAAGATAATAGCTCTCTTTGGAAACAACATGAAAATTTTATTTGGGATGTCAATGTTTCCCTGATTGCTCTTGAAGCATACAGGCCTACTCCCATCAAACATAAATCATAGCGGTAGAATGTTTCACAGCCACTAGGTATCAATAAGTTATGAAAATCTCCCTCCGCGCACCAGTCACGTTGTCAAGCCATACCGTGCCCCTGGCATGGGCCATAAATTAAGCATGTGTCAAAGGAATCGTTGTGGTCGTCCTGGAGATGGTATCTCGGATGTGCAAATTGTCTCCTTACCGAGAAGGTGACACACTTCCACTTCAAAGACCAATCAGGGCTTATTAGCACGATAGAGGCGGCGACCGACGGTTCAAACGGTCTTGTTCCCTCTCAGTCACGTTTTGAAAAAGTATTCATAATTGATATCGCCCTGACATCTGATCATCAAAGCAAACAAACTACACAGCACCGCTCAACTCGAGACGCGAGATTGAACGTTGTCCCTGCTCTGCATCGCGCTGGAGTGATATCTTGGCAGATATGGCACCATCCGAAGGGCTTCTGACTTAAACATGTGGCTATCTCGGAGAATCATCGGTTCCTTGCTGCTTACTTCATATAAGCTGTCTCCTGATAACCATCGCTGCACCTCAAGTCTGTTTGAAAGCTATTTCCTGTTTCAAACATAACACGTGCGTTTAGCTCTGGCTAGCTCTTGTAAGCCACCACCAACAAACAGTCAAAAGGTAGTCTGTTATCTACTGCATATCATCAGACAAGCTCAAAACGAATCCAAACAATCATGAGCACACAATCAGACAAGTTTGGCTGGGATATACTATGTTACCTAGTTGAAAAGCTACAGATATCCTGCATACTGTTGTACAGGCCCATGAGGTAAGCCAAAATTACAAAGATATCAGCCAGAGCTGCGAAATTCGAGAGCCTTAATTAAATCCCTTGTTCTTGTAACACATCTGGTTAATCAGATCAGGCTGCCTCAAAGCCATTCTCCAGACGGATGATAACATAATGCGATTTACAGTGACAGATTAGGACCGGCCGACGCGTCTCAGGTGCGCTGGTAAAAAAGGAGGGAAAATCAGTGGGAGCGCAATCAAAGAGAGACAGCGTTTCAAATGAGCGGACTGACTGGAGGTGGTGCAGCGTTTAACGGCAACAGAATGCTCTGCTGTTGTGTGCTGGGGATTTAGCCGGAAAAAAAAAAAGACGCAGGGAATGAATCAATCATGGAGTTCCCGTTCTGTCTACGACAGCCTGAGAAGTCTTCAGAGCCTTTATACAAAGCATGATCGCCACTGGCGAAATATGTTTTATTTGACACATTACATTGTCACCTAGGGGCTGAATTCTGCTGTTTACAGGCAGGGAATCTCTGTTTACCAGAAGATATAGCAAGAAGTGAGAAGAATTCAGGCTGGTAGTTATTTCAGCTGCCTGTTGTGGGGCTTTTCCACTGCATGGTATTGGCTCAACTCGACTGTTGGTTTTCCATTAGCACAAACTGGTACCTGGTACCATTTCTGGTATCACCTCTGTTGAGGTTCCAAGCGAGTTGAGCCGGTACCAAAAGGTGACATTAATGACATTACAGTTGTTTTTTTCAGCGTTGCTATGGCAATCGGCTAGCTTATGGGGGTACTTTGTTGCAGTGGAAAACAAACACCTGGCACCAAAATCGAGTAGAGTCGAGTTGAGCTGACACCATGCAATGGAAAATCCCCTAAAGTGGCCGTAGGCCTACTTGTCTACACTCCTTATGGCAAGATCCATTCTGAAGTTCGGTCTCCGTACATCAACTGTCTCATGACTTCATGGACTGAAGCCTTCATCCTTACCTTAGGTCAACCAATTAAATCATTGCCTATACCGTTAACAAAGCACATGTTTTGCCGAGGCCGTCCGTTCAGTCAGAGTCTAATCGCTCACTGAGGACCAGCAAAGAACGATAATCTGTACAGCTGCCTTGGTGGCCTCTGCCGAGGTAGCCATGGTAACCTAGGCCTGTGCTGCCTGACCTTTCCAGCCTCCCTGCACACTCTTCAGTCAGATGGCTCGGGCTCCAGTGGCTTCAGAAATGCTTAAGAAACAGTGGGGTTAGAGCTGTGGTTCACCAGCCATAGCTGCAGACTCAAGAATGCCACTAACCCCCAAGTACCATGCGATCCAATCTGCGACAGCAGAGTATATATATATATATATATATATTTGAAGAATAATTGCGTCTGTGGGTACAGTTCTTTCCACAAGGGAAGATGTGAGAAAGTGCTGTGTGAAGAGAACAGGCAATTATGGGGCTTAACAAGGTCTCTTTGGGACCCAGGATCAGCGTCATTAGCCACTCTTATTAGAACACGTTTCCCTTTTTTGAACTGTCAGGAGAAGAGCTAAAGACTGAAAACCTTGCAGTGTTTCCAACTTTCCACACTGTAATTATGATGGCAAGGCAAGGCACACACAGGCACAACCAGGGCTCGTGTCGTGTGCGTGGCGCGGGGAAAAAAAGAGGAAAGCTTCCTTTAACATCGCCAGGTAATTTGTGAAGTTTCGGTACCGTTGGTCCTCTCGGAGTGACATGGTCTCTTGAGCAGAGATGCTGCAGTGGTTCTCTGAACCTTGAAAGGAGAATGTCAGTCCTTCCTTCTCCCTAAAAGACTCAAAGGCAGGGCCCTAAAAAATCCCACCGTCCATGGGGTCTCCGGTTCAGAGAATGCAATTTGCAGGCTATCACACTCTCAGCCCTCACTGTCTTTCACCAGCAGTGTCCCTCTCTCTTTCTCTCCTTCTCCCTCTTCCTCTCTCACTCGTTCCCCTATCTCTATCTCTTTCTTTTTAGGGCCCGAGCACCGAGGTGCGGCCGCTGTAGCAGCGGCTGCACCGTAGGTGCAAGGCCCTATTGCTTCTGCTCAGATTATTAGGGCCCGAGCACCGAGGTGCGGCCACTGAAAGTGGCTGCACCGTAGGTGCAAGGCCCTATTGTTTTTGCTCAGATTATTATTATTAGGGCCCGAGCACCGAGGTGCGGCCACTGAAAGTGGCTGCACCGTAGGTGCAAGGCCCTATTGTTTCTGCTCAGATTATTATTATTATTATTCTTTTTCCGTCTTACCTGTTTTTTTTTTTTCACCAACTTGGCATGCTCTAAAACTCTTGTAATTTGGCAGCCATTTGTAGAATTGCAATCGAAACTCAGAGACAGAGCTTTGGCCTAGGGCGTGGCTCAGGGACTCTATAGCGCCACCTATCACGCTGTCTGTTGTGGTTGACACATGCATTCACGAAAATGGCCCAGATTTGGTGGGCGTGTGTGTTGTATTAATCTAAACAATTTTTACATTTACACTCTATAGCAAATATTCGAAGAATTTGAGTTATGGTTATGATTATGAATTTTGCACATCATGTATTTTGAAACACTTCTCCTAGACGGTTTATCGAAATCATGTCATATAAGCACTAAAATGATCTTGAGGGGTTGCCCGAGAGGAATTGCGACCAGATTTTTGAATTTCAAAAGTATATCGAAAGGGCGAAGGTTTGAACCTAGGTGTCTTATAAAAGGAACAAAAAGTTGGTGTTATAGGCAGAAAACAGTGACTAATTTGGATGAAATTTGATGGAGTATTAGTTAGTGTGTTTGTAGTGACAGTCATATACAAAGTTTTGAATTTGGTGTTGTTTGTGATTTTTAAAAGCGCATTAATGATTGTGGTGGACACAGTTTTAGCTAAAATATTTTGAAGCGAGTTGATGAATAATGATAATCATATCAACCTATGCTGCAATTTCGACGTAAACCACATTAACAGAAAGTGAGTTATTTAGGTTTTCATATGACTATGGTCTCTCCTATCCGCTCCTTGCTGCCCGCGCGTGTTACACACAGAACTACCTAGCCGCTCCCTCACTGTGGCTCACCCACTCTCCCCCTCCTTGTTTCTTTCCTTCCCCCCACAGTTATTCACACTTTCCCCTCTCTCCCAGCTGGATGTCTCTCTCTCCTCCCCCGCTCTCCACACAGAGACACAGACACACACACACACACACACACACACACACACACACACACACACACACACACACAGAGTCAAGAATGACAGTGTGATGCAAAGTAAAAGGTAAAAAAAAGATCATGTGTATAAAGATTTTATTCAGGTTAAGTCATTTTTGTGATTGAATTGGGGACTGACTGAGTAAGACCCAAGTTCTAATCCTCATAAAAATTTGTCTTTGCCTTGTGTGTTGCCACCTCTAGTCTGAGACAGAGCCCTGGCCTAGCGTGTGGCTTAGGGACTCCTGGTCACTCACTCACTCACTAACTCACTCACTCACACACTCACACACACACTCACACAATATTATTATTCTCTCTTCGTCTTAGCCCGTTTGGCCGTTTCACCAACTTGGCATGCTCCAAAACTCTTGTAATTTGGCAGGCATATGTAGAATTGCATTTGATACTGAGAGACAGAGCCCTGGCCTAGGGTGTGGCTCAGGGGGTCTATAGCACCACCTATCGCGCTGTCTGTTGTGGTTGACATGTGCATGCATGAAAATGAACCAAATTTGGTAGGCAGATGTGTTGTATAAATCTAAACAACTTTTACATTTACACTACATAGTGAATCTTAAACAAATTTGAGTTATGATTATGATTATGATTTTTGCACATCATGTATTTTGAAACACTTATCCTAGACGGTTTATCGAAATCATGTCATATGAGCAGTAAAAGGATCTTGAGGGTTTGCCCGAGAGGAATTGTGAACAGATTTTTGAATTTTCGAAGCATATCGAAATGGCGAAGGTTTGAATTATGGCGTCTTATTACGAAACAGGAAGTTGGTGTTATAAGCAGAAAATAGGTTATAAATTGGATGTAATTTGGCAGCTACATGTGGAATTGCTTCTGCTAGTCAGGGACAGAGCTCTGGCCTAAGGTGTGGCTTCGGGACTCTATAGCGCCACCTAGTAGCACGTTATCTGTTGTGGTTGACACAAACATTCACGAAAATGAACCAAATTTGGTGGATTTATGTGTTTTTGCTATCGCTAGTCAGAGACAGAGCTCTGGCCTAAGGTGTGGCTTAGGGACTCTATAGCGCCACCTAGTAGCACGTTATCTGTTGTGGTTGACACAAACATTCACGAAAATGAACCAAATTTGGTGGACTTATGTGTTATTGCTATCACTAGTCAGAGACAGAGCTCTGGCCTAAGGTGTGGCTTCGGGACTCTATAGCGCCACCTAGTAGCACGTTATCTGTTGTGGTTGACACAAACATTCACGAAAATGAACCAAATTTGGTGGATTTATGTGTTTTTGCTATCGCTAGTCAGAGACAGAGCTCTGGCCTAAGGTGTGGCTTAGGGACTCTATAGCGCCACCTAGTAGCACGTTATCTGTTGTGGTTGACACAAACATTCACGAAAATGAACCAAATTTGGTGGACTTATGTGTTATTGCTATCGCTAGTCAGAGACAGAGCTCTGGCCTAGGGTGTGGCTTAGGGACTCTATAGCGCCACCTAGTAGTACGTTATCTGTTGTGGTTGACACAAACATTCATGAAAATGAACCAAATTTGGTGGACTTACTGTATGTGTTATTGCTATCGCTAGTCAGAGACAGAGCTTTGGCCTAGGGTGTGGCTTAGGGACTCTATAGCGCCACCTAGTGCGTTGTCTGTTGTGGTTGAAACATACATTCACGAAAATGAACCAAATTTGGTGGACACATGTGTTATTGCGATCGCTATTGAGGGTATGGCTTAGGGACTCTATAGCGCCACCTAGCGTGTTAGCCCTTTTGGGTTGACATTTACATTCACAAAAATGAATCAAATTTCATGAGCTTGTGTGTTATTACTGCCGCTAGTGAAAAACAGCTCTGGCCTAGGGTGTGGCTTAGGGACTCTATAGCGCCACCTAGCGCGTTGTCTGTTGTGGTTGACACATACATTCAAGAAAATTGACCAAATTTGGTGGCCATGTGTGTTGCTCATGCACATGCCCACCAACACGCCTCATGTTGCTTTGTTAGATTCCGAAATGTCACAGGTCTCCGCACCGCAGGTGCTCGGGCCCGCCATCGCCGCTTGCGGCTATATTTATTATTATTATTATAGTTTTTTCCTCCTTACCTGTCCCACGGCCTTTTGGCCCTTTTTCACCAACTTGGCATGCTCTAAAACTCTTGAAATTTGGCAGATACGTGTGGAATTGGTAAAACTACTCAGAGACTGAGCTCTGGCCTAGGGTGTGGCTCAGGGACTCTATAGCGCCACCTATCGCGCTGTCTACTGTGGTTGACACATACATTCACGGAAATGAACCAAATTTGGTGGACATGTGTGTTGTATTATTCTGAACAAGTTTTACATTCAAACTATATAGTGAATCTTAGAAGAATTTGAGTTATGATTATGATTATGATTTTTGCACATCATGTATTTTGAAACACTCCTCGTAGACGGTTTATCGAAATCATGTCATTTCAGCAGTAAAATGATCTTGAGGGGTTGCCCAAGAGAAATTGCGACCAGATTTTTGAATTTCAAAAGTATATTGAAATGGCGAAGGTTTGAATTATGGCGTCTTATTAAAGAAACAGGAAGTTGGTGTTATAGGCAGAAAACAGTGACTAATTTGGTTGTAATTTGGCAGCTACATGTGGAATTGCTACTGCTACTCTGAGACAGAGCGCTGGCCTAAGGTGTGGCTTAAGGACTCTATAGCGCCACCTAGCAGCACGTTGTCTGTTGTGGTTGACACATACATCCACGAAAATGAACCAAATTTGGTGGACTTGTGTGTTATTGCTACTGCCAGTCAGACAGAGCTTTGGCCCAAGGTGTGGCTTAGGGACTCTATAGCGCCACCTAGCACATTGTTGTGGTTGACACATACAGTACATTGAAGAAAATGAACCAAATTTGGTGGGCTTGTGTGTTATTGCTATCACTAGTCAGTGACAGAGCTCTGGCCTAGGGTGTGGCTTAGGGATTCTATAGCGCCACCTAGTGTATAGTTTGTTGAGGTTGACACATAATTCACGAAAATGAACCAAATTTAGTGGACTTTTTTCGTATTGCTATCGCTAGTCAGAGACGGAGCTCAGGCCTAGGGTGTGGCTTAGGGACTCTATAGCGCCACCTAGCGTGTTGTCTGTTGTGGTTGACACATACATTCACGAAAATTAACCACATTTAGTGGGCATGTGTGTTGCTCATGCACATGCACACCAACCCACACATGTTGCTTTGATAGATTCCGAAATGTCACGGGTCCGCACCGCAGGTGCTCGGGCCCGCCATCGCCGCTTGCGGCTATATTTAGGGCCCGAGCACCGAGGTGCGGCCACTGAAAGTGGCTGCACCGTAGGTGCAAGGCCCTATTGTTTCTGCTCAGATTATTAGGGCCCGAGCACCGAGGTGCGGCCACTGAAAGTGGCTGCACCGTAGGTGCAAGGCCCTATTGTTTTTGCTCAGATTATTCTTATTCTTATTATTCTCTTTTCCTCTTAGCCCGTGCGGCCCTTTTTCACCAACTTGGCATGCTCCAAAACTCTTGTAATTTGGCAGCTACATGTGAAATTACAGTCGCTACTCAGAGACAGAGCTCTGGCCTAGGGTGTGGCTCAGGGACTCTATAGCGCCACCTACCGAGCTGTCTGTTGTGGTTGACACATACATGCACGAAAATAAACCAAATTTGGTGGGCATGTGTGTTTTATTAATCTAAACAACTTTTACATTTACACTCTATAGTGAATATTAGAAGAATTTGAGTTATGATTATCATTATGAATTTTGCACATCATGTATTTTGAAACACTTCTCCTAGACGGTTTATCGAAATCATGTCATATAAGCACTAAAATGATCTTGAGGGGTTGCCCGAGAGGAATTGCGAACAGATTTTTGAATTTCAAAAGTATATTGAAATGGCGAAGGTTTGAATCTAGGTGTCTTATAAAAAAAACAAAAAGTTGGTGTTATAGGCAGAAAACACTGACTAATTTGGATGAAATTTGATGGAGTATTAGTTAGTGTGTTTGTAGTGACAGTCATATACAAAGTTTTGAATTTGGTGTTGTTTGTGATTTTTAAAAGCGCATTAATGATTGTGGTGGATACAGTTTTAGCTAAAATATTTTGAAGCGAGTTGATGAATGATTATAATCATATCAAGCTATGCTGCAATTTTGATTTTAACCATGTTAACAGAAAGTGAGTTATTTTTAATTTCATATTTGCCCAATCACACAGCCCCTCCTCTCTGTCCTTCTCTGCCTCTCTCTCTGTTGCAACTAACAGACACACGCACGCACTCTATCACCCCCCTTCTCGGGTCCTCCCTAACTAACACACACACATTGACACACGCGCGGCTTGACAGAGACAGAGACAGAGACACACACACACACACACACACACACACACACACACACACACACACACACACACACACACACACACACACACACACACACACACACACACACACACACACACACACACACACACACACACACACACACACACACACACACACACACACACCCTTTGGGCAACCGTGGCCTACTGGTTAGGGCTTGGGGCTTGTAGCTGGAGGATTGCCGGTTCGATCCCTGACCAGTCCACAGCTGAAGTGCCCTTGAGCAAGGCACCTAACCCTGGGCTAGTGAGCTGCCTACCCTGACTGCTCCCTGAGCGCCGCTGGTTGGGCAGGCAGCTCACTGCTCTGAGTATAGTATATTAAAAAGTATACAAAAGTATATTGAAATGGCGAAGGTTTGAATCTAGGTGAATTTGGTGTTGTTTGTGTTTTTTAAAAGTGCATTAATAATTGTGGTGGACACAGTTTTAGCTAAAATATTTTGAAGCGAGTTGACGAATAATTATAATCATATCAACCTATGCTGCAATTTTGACATTTTGACTTTAGCCATGTTCACAGTAAGTGAGTATTTAGGTTTATTTGTGTTTGCATGTGTCTTATACTCCATCCATTTAGCTGAGCAGGAGTAGGTGCTCTCTCTCTCAGCTGCATGTCTCTCTCGTCCCCTGCTAATTCTCTACACAGACTCACAGACACTCCCTCACCCCTCCCCCGTCATTCTCTCTCTCTCTCTCTCTCTCTCACACACACACACACACACACACACACACACACACACACACACACACACACACACACACACACACACACACACACACACACACACACCCTCCCTCTTTCCTCCCTCCCTCCTTCCCTCTGGGCCGCCGTGGCCTACTGGTTAGGGCTTGGGGCTTGTAACTGGAAGGTTGCCGGTTCAATCCCCAACCAGTCCACCACTAAAGTGCCCTTGAGCAAGGCACCTAACCCCTCACTGCTCCCCCAGCACCGCTGGTTGGGCAGGCAGCTCACTGCTCTGGGTCAGTGTGTGATTCACCTCACTGTGTGTTCACTGTGTGCTGTGTGTGTTCACTAATTTGGTTAAATTGGGTTACATGCAGAGAAATAAATTTCCCTCACGGGATCAAAAAAGTGTATATTCTATTCTATTGATCCATTTGTCTCTACCCCCTCTGTCTGTGTCTGTCTAGTGTTACTGCTATCGATAGTCAGAGATAGAGCTCTGGCCTAGGGTGTGGCTCAGGGACTCTATAGCGCTACCTAGCATATTGTCTGTTGTGGCTGACACATACATTCAGGAAAATTGACCAAATTTGGTGGGCATGTGTGTTGCTCATGCACATGCCCACCAACACGCACATGTTGCTTTGTTAGATTCCAAAATCTCACAGGTCTCCGCACCGCTGGTGCTCGGGCCCGCCATCGCCGCTTGCGGCTATATTTATTATTATTATTCTTTTTCCGTCTTACCTGTTTTTTTTTTTTCACCAACTTGGCATGCTCTAAAACTCTTGTAATTTGGCAGCCATTTGTAGAATTGCAATCGAAACTCAGAGACAGAGCTTTGGCCTAGGGCGTGGCTCAGGGACTCTATAGCGCCACCTATCACGCTGTCTGTTGTGGTTGACACATGCATTCACGAAAATGGCCCAGATTTGGTGGGCGTGTGTGTTGTATTAATCTAAACAATTTTTACATTTACACTCTATAGCAAATATTCGAAGAATTTGAGTTATGGTTATGATTATGAATTTTGCACATCATGTATTTTGAAACACTTCTCCTAGACGGTTTATCGAAATCATGTCATATAAGCACTAAAATGATCTTGAGGGGTTGCCCGAGAGGAATTGCGACCAGATTTTTGAATTTCAAAAGTATATCGAAAGGGCGAAGGTTTGAACCTAGGTGTCTTATAAAAGGAACAAAAAGTTGGTGTTATAGGCAGAAAACAGTGACTAATTTGGATGAAATTTGATGGAGTATTAGTTAGTGTGTTTGTAGTGACAGTCATATACAAAGTTTTGAATTTGGTGTTGTTTGTGATTTTTAAAAGCGCATTAATGATTGTGGTGGACACAGTTTTAGCTAAAATATTTTGAAGCGAGTTGATGAATAATGATAATCATATCAACCTATGCTGCAATTTCGACGTAAACCACATTAACAGAAAGTGAGTTATTTAGGTTTTCATATGACTATGGTCTCTCCTATCCGCTCCTTGCTGCCCGCGCGTGTTACACACAGAACTACCTAGCCGCTCCCTCACTGTGGCTCACCCACTCTCCCCCTCCTTGTTTCTTTCCTTCCCCCCACAGTTATTCACACTTTCCCCTCTCTCCCAGCTGGATGTCTCTCTCTCCTCCCCCGCTCTCCACACAGAGACACAGACACACACACACACACACACACACACACACACACACACACACACACACACACACAGAGTCAAGAATGACAGTGTGATGCAAAGTAAAAGGTAAAAAAAAGATCATGTGTATAAAGATTTTATTCAGGTTAAGTCATTTTTGTGATTGAATTGGGGACTGACTGAGTAAGACCCAAGTTCTAATCCTCATAAAAATTTGTCTTTGCCTTGTGTGTTGCCACCTCTAGTCTGAGACAGAGCCCTGGCCTAGCGTGTGGCTTAGGGACTCCTGGTCACTCACTCACTCACTCACTCACTCACTCACACACTCACACACACACTCACACAATATTATTATTCTCTCTTCGTCTTAGCCCGTTTGGCCGTTTCACCAACTTGGCATGCTCCAAAACTCTTGTAATTTGGCAGGCATATGTAGAATTGCATTTGATACTGAGAGACAGAGCCCTGGCCTAGGGTGTGGCTCAGGGGGTCTATAGCACCACCTATCGCGCTGTCTGTTGTGGTTGACATGTGCATGCATGAAAATGAACCAAATTTGGTAGGCAGATGTGTTGTATAAATCTAAACAACTTTTACATTTACACTACATAGTGAATCTTAAACAAATTTGAGTTATGATTATGATTATGATTTTTGCACATCATGTATTTTGAAACACTTATCCTAGACGGTTTATCGAAATCATGTCATATGAGCAGTAAAAGGATCTTGAGGGTTTGCCCGAGAGGAATTGTGAACAGATTTTTGAATTTTCGAAGCATATCGAAATGGCGAAGGTTTGAATTATGGCGTCTTATTACGAAACAGGAAGTTGGTGTTATAAGCAGAAAATAGGTTATAAATTGGATGTAATTTGGCAGCTACATGTGGAATTGCTTCTGCTAGTCAGGGACAGAGCTCTGGCCTAAGGTGTGGCTTCGGGACTCTATAGCGCCACCTAGTAGCACGTTATCTGTTGTGGTTGACACAAACATTCACGAAAATGAACCAAATTTGGTGGATTTATGTGTTTTTGCTATCGCTAGTCAGAGACAGAGCTCTGGCCTAAGGTGTGGCTTAGGGACTCTATAGCGCCACCTAGTAGCACGTTATCTGTTGTGGTTGACACAAACATTCACGAAAATGAACCAAATTTGGTGGACTTATGTGTTATTGCTATCACTAGTCAGAGACAGAGCTCTGGCCTAAGGTGTGGCTTCGGGACTCTATAGCGCCACCTAGTAGCACGTTATCTGTTGTGGTTGACACAAACATTCACGAAAATGAACCAAATTTGGTGGATTTATGTGTTTTTGCTATCGCTAGTCAGAGACAGAGCTCTGGCCTAAGGTGTGGCTTAGGGACTCTATAGCGCCACCTAGTAGCACGTTATCTGTTGTGGTTGACACAAACATTCACGAAAATGAACCAAATTTGGTGGACTTATGTGTTATTGCTATCGCTAGTCAGAGACAGAGCTCTGGCCTAGGGTGTGGCTTAGGGACTCTATAGCGCCACCTAGTAGTACGTTATCTGTTGTGGTTGACACAAACATTCATGAAAATGAACCAAATTTGGTGGACTTACTGTATGTGTTATTGCTATCGCTAGTCAGAGACAGAGCTTTGGCCTAGGGTGTGGCTTAGGGACTCTATAGCGCCACCTAGTGCGTTGTCTGTTGTGGTTGAAACATACATTCACGAAAATGAACCAAATTTGGTGGACACATGTGTTATTGCGATCGCTATTGAGGGTATGGCTTAGGGACTCTATAGCGCCACCTAGCGTGTTAGCCCTTTTGGGTTGACATTTACATTCACAAAAATGAATCAAATTTCATGAGCTTGTGTGTTATTACTGCCGCTAGTGAAAAACAGCTCTGGCCTAGGGTGTGGCTTAGGGACTCTATAGCGCCACCTAGCGCGTTGTCTGTTGTGGTTGACACATACATTCAAGAAAATTGACCAAATTTGGTGGCCATGTGTGTTGCTCATGCACATGCCCACCAACACGCCTCATGTTGCTTTGTTAGATTCCGAAATGTCACAGGTCTCCGCACCGCAGGTGCTCGGGCCCGCCATCGCCGCTTGCGGCTATATTTAGGGCCCGAGCACCGAGGTGCGGCCACTGAAAGTGGCTGCACCGTAGGTGCAAGGCCCTATTGTTTCTGCTCAGATTATTATTAGGGCCCGAGCACCGAGGTGCGGCCACTGAAAGTGGCTGCACCGTAGGTGCAAGGCCCTATTGTTTTTGCTCAGATTATTATTATTATTATTCTTATTATAGTATTTTCCTCTTACCGGACATGTTTTGCCCTTTTTCAGCAACTTGGCATGCTCTAAAACTCTTGAAATTTGGCAGCTACCTGTGGAATTGATGCCTCTACTGAGAGACAGACCTCTGGCCTAGGGTGTGGCTCAGGGACTCTATAGCGCCACCTAGCGCGCCGTCTATTGTGGTTGACACATACATTCACGGAAATGAGCCAAATTTGGTGGACATGTGTGTTGTATAAATCTGAACAAGTTTTACATTGAAACTATGTAGTGAATCTTATAAGAATTTGAGTTATGATTATGATTATGATTTTTGCACATCACGTATTTTGAAACACTTCTCCTAGACGGTTTATCGAAATCATGTCATATAAGCACTAAAATGATCTTGAGGGGTTGCCCGAGAGGAATTGCGACCAGATTTTTGAATTTCAAAAGTATATTGAAATGGCGAACGTTTGAATTATGGCGTTTTATTAAGAAACAGGAAGTTGGTGTTATAGGCAGAAAAAAGGTTATGAATTGGATGTAATTTGGCAGCTACATGTGGAATTGCTTCTGCTAGTCAGAGACAGAGCTCTGGCCTAAGGTGTGGCTTTGAGACTCTATAGCGCCACCTAGCAGCACGTTATCTGTTGTGGTTGACACAAACATTCACGAAAATGAACCAAATTTGGTGGACTTGTGTGTTATTGCTATGGCTAGTCAGAGACAGAGCTTTGGTCTAGGGTGTGGCGTAGGGACTCTATAGCGCCACCTAGTGCGTTGTCTGTTGTGGTTGACACATACATTCACGAAAATGAACCAAATTTGGTGGGCTTGTGTGTTATTGCTATGGCTAGTCAGAGACAGAGCTTTGGCCTAGGGTGTGGCGTAGGGACTCTATAGCGCCACCTAGTGGGTTGTCTGTTGTGGTTGACACATACATTCACAAAAATGAACCAAATTTGGTGGGCTTGTGTGTTATTGCAATCGGTAGTCAGAGACAGAGCTCTGGCCTAAGGTGTGGCTTTGGGACTCTATAGCGCCACCTTGCAGCACGTTATCTGTTGTGGTTGACACAAACATTCACGAAAATGAACCAAATTTGGTGGACTTGTGTGTTATTGCTATGGCTAGTCAGAGACAGAGCTTTGGTCTAGGGTGTGGCGTAGGGACTCTATAGCGCCACCTAATGCGTTGTCTGTTGTGGTTGACACATACATTCACGAAAATGAACCAAATTTGGTGGGCTTGTGTGTTATTGCTATGGCTAGTCAGAGACAGAGCTTTGGCCTAGGGTGTCGCGTAGGGACTCTATAGCGCCACCTAGTGGGTTGTCTGTTGTGGTTGACACATACATTCAGGAAAATTGACCAAATTTGGTGGGCATGTGTGTTGCTCATGCACATGCCCACCAACAGGCACATGTTGCTTTGTTAGATTCCGAAATTTCACAGGTCTCCGCACCGCAGGTGCTCGGGCCCGCCATCGCCGCTTGCGGCTATATTTATTATTATTCTTTTTCCGTCTTACCTGTTTTTTTTTTTTCACCAACTTGGCATGCTCTAAAACTCTTGTAATTTGGCAGCCATTTGTAGAATTGCAATCGAAACTCAGAGACAGAGCTTTGGCCTAGGGCGTGGCTCAGGGACTCTATAGCGCCACCTATCACGCTGTCTGTTGTGGTTGACACATGCATTCACGAAAATGGCCCAGATTTGGTGGGCGTGTGTGTTGTATTAATCTAAACAATTTTTACATTTACACTCTATAGCAAATATTCGAAGAATTTGAGTTATGGTTATGATTATGAATTTTGCACATCATGTATTTTGAAACACTTCTCCTAGACGGTTTATCGAAATCATGTCATATAAGCACTAAAATGATCTTGAGGGGTTGCCCGAGAGGAATTGCGACCAGATTTTTGAATTTCAAAAGTATATCGAAAGGGCGAAGGTTTGAACCTAGGTGTCTTATAAAAGGAACAAAAAGTTGGTGTTATAGGCAGAAAACAGTGACTAATTTGGATGAAATTTGATGGAGTATTAGTTAGTGTGTTTGTAGTGACAGTCATATACAAAGTTTTGAATTTGGTGTTGTTTGTGATTTTTAAAAGCGCATTAATGATTGTGGTGGACACAGTTTTAGCTAAAATATTTTGAAGCGAGTTGATGAATAATGATAATCATATCAACCTATGCTGCAATTTCGACGTAAACCACATTAACAGAAAGTGAGTTATTTAGGTTTTCATATGACTATGGTCTCTCCTATCCGCTCCTTGCTGCCCGCGCGTGTTACACACAGAACTACCTAGCCGCTCCCTCACTGTGGCTCACCCACTCTCCCCCTCCTTGTTTCTTTCCTTCCCCCCACAGTTATTCACACTTTCCCCTCTCTCCCAGCTGGATGTCTCTCTCTCCTCCCCCGCTCTCCACACAGAGACACAGACACACACACACACACACACACACACACACACACACACACACACACACACACACAGAGTCAAGAATGACAGTGTGATGCAAAGTAAAAGGTAAAAAAAAGATCATGTGTATAAAGATTTTATTCAGGTTAAGTCATTTTTGTGATTGAATTGGGGACTGACTGAGTAAGACCCAAGTTCTAATCCTCATAAAAATTTGTCTTTGCCTTGTGTGTTGCCACCTCTAGTCTGAGACAGAGCCCTGGCCTAGCGTGTGGCTTAGGGACTCCTGGTCACTCACTCACTCACTAACTCACTCACTCACACACTCACACACACACTCACACAATATTATTATTCTCTCTTCGTCTTAGCCCGTTTGGCCGTTTCACCAACTTGGCATGCTCCAAAACTCTTGTAATTTGGCAGGCATATGTAGAATTGCATTTGATACTGAGAGACAGAGCCCTGGCCTAGGGTGTGGCTCAGGGGGTCTATAGCACCACCTATCGCGCTGTCTGTTGTGGTTGACATGTGCATGCATGAAAATGAACCAAATTTGGTAGGCAGATGTGTTGTATAAATCTAAACAACTTTTACATTTACACTACATAGTGAATCTTAAACAAATTTGAGTTATGATTATGATTATGATTTTTGCACATCATGTATTTTGAAACACTTATCCTAGACGGTTTATCGAAATCATGTCATATGAGCAGTAAAAGGATCTTGAGGGTTTGCCCGAGAGGAATTGTGAACAGATTTTTGAATTTTCGAAGCATATCGAAATGGCGAAGGTTTGAATTATGGCGTCTTATTACGAAACAGGAAGTTGGTGTTATAAGCAGAAAATAGGTTATAAATTGGATGTAATTTGGCAGCTACATGTGGAATTGCTTCTGCTAGTCAGGGACAGAGCTCTGGCCTAAGGTGTGGCTTCGGGACTCTATAGCGCCACCTAGTAGCACGTTATCTGTTGTGGTTGACACAAACATTCACGAAAATGAACCAAATTTGGTGGATTTATGTGTTTTTGCTATCGCTAGTCAGAGACAGAGCTCTGGCCTAAGGTGTGGCTTAGGGACTCTATAGCGCCACCTAGTAGCACGTTATCTGTTGTGGTTGACACAAACATTCACGAAAATGAACCAAATTTGGTGGACTTATGTGTTATTGCTATCACTAGTCAGAGACAGAGCTCTGGCCTAAGGTGTGGCTTCGGGACTCTATAGCGCCACCTAGTAGCACGTTATCTGTTGTGGTTGACACAAACATTCACGAAAATGAACCAAATTTGGTGGATTTATGTGTTTTTGCTATCGCTAGTCAGAGACAGAGCTCTGGCCTAAGGTGTGGCTTAGGGACTCTATAGCGCCACCTAGTAGCACGTTATCTGTTGTGGTTGACACAAACATTCACGAAAATGAACCAAATTTGGTGGACTTATGTGTTATTGCTATCGCTAGTCAGAGACAGAGCTCTGGCCTAGGGTGTGGCTTAGGGACTCTATAGCGCCACCTAGTAGTACGTTATCTGTTGTGGTTGACACAAACATTCATGAAAATGAACCAAATTTGGTGGACTTACTGTATGTGTTATTGCTATCGCTAGTCAGAGACAGAGCTTTGGCCTAGGGTGTGGCTTAGGGACTCTATAGCGCCACCTAGTGCGTTGTCTGTTGTGGTTGAAACATACATTCACGAAAATGAACCAAATTTGGTGGACACATGTGTTATTGCGATCGCTATTGAGGGTATGGCTTAGGGACTCTATAGCGCCACCTAGCGTGTTAGCCCTTTTGGGTTGACATTTACATTCACAAAAATGAATCAAATTTCATGAGCTTGTGTGTTATTACTGCCGCTAGTGAAAAACAGCTCTGGCCTAGGGTGTGGCTTAGGGACTCTATAGCGCCACCTAGCGCGTTGTCTGTTGTGGTTGACACATACATTCAAGAAAATTGACCAAATTTGGTGGCCATGTGTGTTGCTCATGCACATGCCCACCAACACGCCTCATGTTGCTTTGTTAGATTCCGAAATGTCACAGGTCTCCGCACCGCAGGTGCTCGGGCCCGCCATCGCCGCTTGCGGCTATATTTATTATTATTATTATACTTCTATTCCTCTTACCCTTAACTTTTTCGCCCTTTTTCACCAACTTCACATGCACTAAAACTCTTGTAATTTGGCATCTAGATGTGGAATTGTTAACTGTACTTAGAGACAAAGGTTTGGCCAAGGGTGTGGCTCAGGGACTGTATAGCGCCACCTAGCGTGCTGTCTACTGTGGTTGACGCATACATTCACGGAAATGAACCAAATTTGGTGGACATGTGTGTTGTATTATTCTGAACAAGTTTTACATTTAAACTATATAGTGAATCTTAGAAGAATTTGAATTATGTGAGATTTTCTGATTTTTGCACATCATGTATTTTGAAATACTTTTCCTAGACGGTTTATCGAAATTATGTCATTTAAACACTAAAATGATCTTGAGGGGTGGCCTGAGAGGAATTGCGACCAGATTTTTGAATTTCAAAAGTATATTGAAATGGCGAAGGTTTGAATCTAGGTGTCTTATAAAAGAATCAAAAAGTTGGTGTTATAGGCAGAAAACAGTGACTAATTTGGATGACATTTGATGGAGTATTAGTTAGTGTGTTTGTAGTGACAGTCATATACAAAGTTTTGAATTTGGTGTTGTTTGTGTTTTTTAAAAGCGCATTAATGATTGTGGTGGACACAGTTTTAGCTAAAATATTTTTAAGCGAGTTGATGAATAATTATAATCATATCAACCTATGCTGCAATTTTGATTTCAACCATGTTAACAGAAAGTGAGATATTTAGGTTTATTAGGTTTTTATAGGTCTGTTTCCCTAGCCGCGCATGGTCTTGCTCCCTCACTGTGGCTCACCCACTCTCCCCCTTCTTGTCTGTTTCCCTCCCCCCACAGTTCTTCCCACCCCTCCCCTCTCTCCCAGCTGGATGTCTCCCTAACCTCCCCCGCTTTCCACACAGAGACTCAGACACAGACACAGACACACACACACAGACACACACAGACACACACACACACACACACAGACACAGACACACACACACACACACACACACACACACACACACACACACACACACACAGAGTCAAGAATGACAGTGTGATGCAAAGTAAAAGGTAAAGAAAAGATCATGTGTATAAAGATTTTACTCTGGTTAAGTCATTTTTGTGATAGAATTGGGGACTGACTAAGTCAGACCCAAGTTCTAATCCTCATAAAAATGCTTGGTTGGAATGGCATGTAATAACCAGAATACAGTAAAGTCATGTATTTTGAAACACTAGTCCTAGACGGTTTATCGAATCAAACCAAGGGTTTATCAAATCATATATCAGCAGTAAAATGATCTTGAGGGGTTGCCCAAGAGGAATTGTGAAGTATATTGAAATGGTGAATGTTTGAATTGGGGTGTCTTTTAAGACAGAAAAAGGCCGCAAGGGGCATTGATGGGCCCAAGCACCTGTAGTCTGTGACCCAAATTTGGTGCGCTTGTGTGTTGCTACCTCTAGACTGAGACAGAGCCCTGGCCTAGGGTGTGGCTTAGGGACTCCTGGTCACTCACTCACTCACTCACTCACACACACACACACACACACACACTCTCACTCACACACACACACACACTCTCCTCACTCACTCACTCACTCAATCACACACACACACACACACACACACACACACACACTCACTCACACACACACACACTCTCCTCACTCACTCACTCACTCACTCAATCACACACACACACACACACACACACACACACACACACACACACACACACACACACACACACACACACACACACACACACACACACACACACACACACACACACACACACACACACACACACACAACCCCCCCCCCCCCCCCCCCCGTTGAGGCAGCCGTGGCCTACTGGTTAGGGCTTGGGGCTTGTAACAGGAGGGTTGCCGGTTCAATCCCCAACCAGTCCACCACTAAAGTGGTTCTTATCCTCACAAAAATGCTTGGTTGGAATAGCATGTAATAACCAGAATACAGAAAAGTCAAACAATCATGACTTAGTTACGTTTTGTTTACATCAAGACACACACACACATTAAAAACAGCAACAGGTTTTATGAATTCAATGATCTGAAGCAAAGATATTGATGTAAGCCTTACAGATGCATGATTTACAGTACACCATATCAACACACTGGTTATCATCTCAAATTTGAACTACAAATATGGATACAGAGATAGAGCTCTGGCCTAGGGTGTGGCTTAGGGGCTCTATAGTGCCACGTAGCGCGTTGTGTACTGTGGTTGACTCATATATTCATGAAAATGAACCAAATTTAGTGGGCTTGTGTGTTATTGCTACCACTAGTCAGAGACAGAGCTCTGGCTTAGAGTGTGGCTTAGGGACTCTAGAGCGCCACCTAGCGCATTGTCTGTTGTGGTTGACACATACATTCACGAAAATGAACCAAATTTGGTGGACTTGTGTGTTATTGCTACTACTAGTCAGAGACAGAGCTTTGGCCTAGGATGTGGCTTAGGAACTCTATAGCGCCACCTAGCACATAGTCTGTTGTGGTTGACACATACATTGATGAAAATGAACCAAATTTGATGTGCTTGTGTGTTATTGCTATCACTAGTCAGAGACAGAGCTCTGGCCTAAGGTGTGGCTTCGGGACTCTATAGCGCCACCTAGCAGCATGTTATCTGTTGTGGTTGACACAAACATTCACGAAAATGAACCAAATTTGGTGGACTTTTGTCTTATTGCTATGGCTAGTCAGAGACAGAGCTTTGGCCTAGGGTGTGGCATAGGGACTATATAGCGCCACCTAGTGCGTTGTCTGTTGTGGTTGACACATACATTCACGAAAATGAACCAAATTTGGTGGACTTGTGTGTTATTGCTATCGGTAGTCAGAGACAGAGCTTTGGCCTAGGGTGTGGCTTAAGGACTCTATAGCGCCACCTAGCGCATTGTCTGTTGTGGTTGACACAAACATTCACGAAAATTAACCAAATTTGGTGGGCTCGTGTGTTATTGTTTTTGCTAGTTAGAGACAGAGCTCTGGACTAGGGTGGGGCTTAGGAACTCTATAGCGCCACCTAGCACATTGTCTGTTGTGGTTGACACAAACATTGATGAAAATGAACCAAATTTGGTGTGCTTGTGTGTTATTGCTATCGCTAGTCAGAGACAGAGCTCTGGCCTAAGGTGTGGCTTCGGGACTCTATAGCGCCACCTAGCAGCATGTTATCTGTTGTGGTTGACACAAACATTCACGAAAATGAACCAAATTTGGTGGACTTGTGTCTTATTGCTATGGCTAGTCAGAGACAGAGCTTTGGCCTAGGGTGTGGCATAGGGACTATATAGCGCCACCTAGTGCGTTGTCTGTTGTGGTTGACACATACATTCACGAAAATGAACCAAATTTGTTGGGCTTGTGCGTTATTGCTATCGATAGTCACAGATAGAGCTCTGGCCTAGGGTGTGGCTTAGGGACTCTATAGCGCTACCTAGCACATTGTCTGTTGTGGTTGACACATACATTCAGGAAAATTGACCAAATTTGGTGGGCATGTGTGTTGCTCATGCACATGCCCACCAACACGCACATGTTGCTTTGTTAGATTCCGAAATTTCACAGGTCTCCGCACCGCAGGTGCTCGGGCCCGCCATCGCCGCTTGCGGCTATATTTAGGGCCCGAGCACCGAGGTGCGGCCACTGAAAGTGGCTGCACCGTAGGTGCAAGGCCCTATTGTTTCTGCTCAGATTATTATTATTATTATTATTATTATTATTATTATTATTCTTTTTCCGTCTTACCTGTTTTTTTTTTTTCACCAACTTGGCATGCTCTAAAACTCTTGTAATTTGGCAGCCATTTGTAGAATTGCAATCGAAACTCAGAGACAGAGCTTTGGCCTAGGGCGTGGCTCAGGGCCTCTATAGCGCCACCTATCACGCTGTCTGCTGTGGTTGACACATGCATTCACGAAAATGGCCCAGATTTGGTGGGCATGTGTGTTGTATTAATCTAAACAATTTTTACATTTACACTCTATAGCAAATATTCGAAGAATTTGAGTTATGGTTATGATTATGAATTTTGCACATCATGTATTTTGAAACACTTCTCCTAGACGGTTTATCGAAATCATGTCATATAAGCACTAAAATGATCTTGAGGAGTTGCCCGAGAGGAATTGCGACCAGATTTTTGAATTTCAAAAGTATATCGAAATGGCGAAGGTTTGAATTATGGTGTTTTATTGAGAAACAGGAAGTTGGTGTTATAGGCAGAAAAAAGATTATGAATTGGATGTAATTTGGCAGCTACATGTGGAATTGCTTCAGCTAGTCAGAGACAGAGCTCTGGCCTAAGGTGTGGCTTTGGGACTCTATAGCGCCACCTAGCAGCACATTATATTTTGTGGTTGACACGTACATTCACCAAAATGAACCAAATTTGGTGGACTTGTGTGTTATTGCTATGGCTAGTCAGAGACAGAGCTTTGGCAGAGGGTGTGGCGTAGGGACTCTATAGCGCCACCTAGTGCGTTGTCTGTTGTGGTTGACACAAACATTCACCAAAATTAACCAAATTTGGTGGGCTTGTGTGTTATTGCTATCGGTAGTCAGAGACAGAGCTCTGGCCTAGAGTGTGGCTTAGGGACTCTAGAGCGCCACCTAATGCATTGTCTGTTGTGGTTGACACGTACATTCACCAAAATGAACCAAATTTTGTGGGCATGTGTGTTATTGCTATAGTTATTCAGAGACAGAGCTCTGGCCTCGGGTGTGGCTTAAGGACTCTATAGCGCCACCTAGTGCATTGTCTGTTGTGGTTGACACATACATTCACAAAAATGAACCAAATTTGGTTGGCATATGTGTTATTGCTATAGCTATTCAGAGACAGCACTCTGGCCAAGGGTGTCTTCGGGACTGTATAACGCCACCTAGCGCATTGTTTGTTGTGGTTGACACACACATTCACGAAAATGAACCAAATTTGGTGGGCTTGTGCGTTATTGCTATCGATAGTCAGAGATAGAGCTCTGCCCTAGGGTGTGGCTTAGGGACTCTATAGCGCCACCTAGCGCATTGTCTGTGTACGTTCACCCAAATTAACCAAATTTGGTGGGCATGTGTGTTATTGCTAAAGTTATTCAGAGACAGAGCTCTGGCCTCGGGTGTGGCTTAGGGACTCTATAGCGCCACCTATTGCATTGTCTGTTGTGGTTGACACATACATTCACGAAAATGAACCAAATTTGGTTGGCATATGTGTTATTGCTATAGCTAGTCAGAGACAGAGCTCTGGTCTAGGGTGTAGCTTAGGGATTGTATAGCGCCACCTAGTGCATAGTTTGTTGAGGTGGACACATACATTCACGAAAATGAACCAAATTTGGTGGGCTTGTGCGTCATTGCTATCGTTAGTCAGAGACAGAGCTCCGGCATAGGGTTTGGCTTAGGGACTCTATAGCGCCACATAGCGTGTTGTCTGTTGTGATTGAAATATACATTCACAAAAAATAATCAAATTTAATGGCCATGTGTGTTGCTCATGC
>NC_085005.1:27914286-28024286 GCF_963854185.1 Sardina pilchardus
TGGGGGAACATCTCTGAAGCCATAAAGTAAACACAGCGATGGGGGGGATTTCAGGAGGAAATGTCTGGGGCTTCATGTGAGATAATAAAAAAAAGGGGGTGGGATGTGTGGGGTGGGGGGAGCGCAGTCAACCATAGGGTATCGCGTATCGCATGTATGGCTGATAGATGTTTCTGTCTTGTCTGTGTTTCTCCCCTAATGTGCCTACAGGGACTACCATGTTACACTGCAGATACAGTAAATCTTGTATAGCTCTCCTCATGTGCAGCCAGGCCACAGCAGGCAGTGCTGGTGTCGACAATAACACAACACGCTGATACCGATATCGCAATCCCGCTGACACACTGAATTGAATTATAGTACACCACAAGAACTAGCTATAGCTGCAGCCTATCCAGTTAAGGATCTTCATCAGCATTGTCATCGTCATAATGATGATGATAATCATCATCATCGTTAACACCAGCTCTACTATCATCATCATCATCATCATCGCCATGATCATGAGAAATCGCTGGATGTTTGGAGTCGAGTTGAGCCATCATCAGCATAGCCCTCGATCCTGATGGCCCTGTTCCTTGACACCCATGCAATTGAGTCAGCAAGTGTCTCTCTTCAGCGCTGATCACAAACACAAACATATCCGTCGGGCCCTGAACCTTCCTCAAACGGTCTCCGTTTGCTCAGTCACTCCTGGGTTTGGCGTGTGTTTGCTCGGGGAGAGTTCATCTCTGCAGCTGTTAACACACCGAGGCCCAGGCAGCCGAGGCCAGCGCAGAATAAATGAGAGGGAACGCAAGCCGGCCCTGTCCCCTGAACAGTGGCTTTATTAAACCCCTGTGTGAGGACGCAGCCATGTGTGACATTAAAAGCTGATCTGGGATCTGTGAAGGACTGCGGCAGCCTCGTGGTTTTTATCACGCTGATATCTCTCCCCCTATATTATCCGCTAAAACCCAAAGCCCCCTGGGCTACAGTTCTGCATTGATATGTTGTGGGAGGACGCTAGCTGAAAGCTAATTCTGACTGAGGAAAACTATGGAGACTCTATACTCTAGCTTGTTTTACACGTATATTTGTTCTTGTTTGTCCTTCCCTCTGTTCAAACAAGCTTGTCTAAGCTATGAGTGACATTTCCAATCAGCCGATGCCCTTAATAGAGACACTACTTAACAATAAAATGTCCCAAACCATAAAAAGGCTCACACTAAACCTGAGAACAGAATTCAAAAAGTCTGAATTAAAGTGTGAGGAGGACTCATGGATGTCATTTACAGAGGACACCTTCCAGCTTTGTCTTTCGCCAGGATTTACTGTAGAACGTGTCCTTGTTATTAGCCTTTAGACGCAAAAATATTCCGTCTTTTTTTAACGTCATTCTTCAGAGGGGAGATTGAATTAAGGCTTAACTCAGCCACCTGCTCTCCACAAAATCAAGAAATATGGATGGCAGAAGTTGGAATAACCTTGGGAGAGCTCTAGGGATTAAGGCCGGAGGGATTTCTCTGAGGGGCGAAACAGGGTCAGAATAGCCATGGTTGATGTTTCACACAAGTGAGGGGCAGGAGCAACCGCTCTCACATTGTGTGAACAGGGCAGATCAATCTCGCTCTCACTCTGTTTTTACGCACACACACACACACACACACGCACGCACGCACGCACGCACACACACACGCACACACACAGACACACACACACACACACACACACACACACACACACACACACACACACACACACACACACACACAGACACACACACACACCTTTTCTGTCACACAGTTTATCTTGCTCATATTTTTCTTCTCCTGCGTTAGAAATAATGTCTTAAATTGCTCTCTCCATCACCGGAAGAAAAGACTTTCCATCAAAGAGCTGGAGCAACACATCGGTCTTATTTTAGTGATATGATTTCCTGCGCCCACAGGTGCTCCTCCGCTACCCAAAAAGATCTCTGAATGCCTGACCCTGGTCCTTTGCCATCAGGTCCTATCTTAATGGATGCATTTGCCCCCCCCCCCCCCCCCCAGTAACAGTTCACTTTCTCTCCAAATGGGATGAAGACACATACAGTATAAGATTATCGAGGAACATCCCATTCGAGTCCATTCGAGTTCAGGATAAAAAAAAGATTTTGACCAAATACTGGACATCACCTTAACTATCTCCAAACCTTAACCTTAGCCATGCGTTGTAGTCAACAGATAATCTGTTGATAATCTGGGTGTCTGTATGTAGTCCGTGGGTGGACTATCCCAGTAAAGAGTGAATGACTAATTCTATTCCTTTTTATTCTGATGAAGAGCTGGAGGAGATTTATTTATTTATGGTCCATTCACTGATATGCAGCCATTCTTTTGATGTTAGTTACAGTACAGTTCAGTGCTAAAATCCCCAAACAAAACAAAAGGCACTGTATACTGTAATTATGCTCATAACTGTCATTTCAACAGACTCTCAGCAGCATCTCTATCACTGATAATCAGATCAGCCATCAAAGCGCTCGTCACATCTCTTGATCATTGTCTCATTTAGCTTTTGGTGTGACTCCGTAAACAGTGCAGTCATTACCTTCCACGTCACATGAATACGGT
This sequence comes from Sardina pilchardus, assembly GCF_963854185.1. Taxonomy (NCBI): domain Eukaryota; kingdom Metazoa; phylum Chordata; class Actinopteri; order Clupeiformes; family Clupeidae; genus Sardina; species Sardina pilchardus. The sequence goes on from NC_085005.1 coordinate 27,916,884, forward strand.
ACGGGTTTGTTGACATAATTAACACAAAACATGCAATTACTGTAAATGATGGACTTTAAACAGTGCTGGCTGGCACTGTCCAATTAGGACAGCGGCATTCAAAAGCATTAAGGCAGTGGACAATAAAGTCAGGGAGCTGTCAAATGTTTGCTTGACAGTGAGCAGAGTTTTAAGACTCTAAGCCATCTGCATCAACTTCTCTGGTGTCTAATTAGCTAACTTCAGAGCATAATTAGCTGGTCTGCACTTCAGTGTCACCACGCTTTCCTTCCCCTCCAGTTTCCCCACACTAAACGAGATACAAATAAACTTTGCACATGCACACACACCCACACACTCATTCCCCTGCACTTCCTCCTCCAGCAGTCCCACACACACACACGCACACACGCACGCACACACACCACACACACAACCTCCCACACAACCTCCCACACACTCTCCAAGCCTTCTCCCAGACAAACATGCACATTGATAGAGGGCCGCCATCAAGGCAAGTCTATCTGCAAAGCACTGTTTACATGTGCATGTTCAGTGATTGATTTTTCCGTTGGCGCTCCAGAATGGGCCCTTCGATCCAAGTAAGCATTTCCAAAAGCACAACAGCGTAAATCAGGTCCACGGTCGGGTCAGCCCGAGCGGGGAGACGCACCTAGAAAATGTCTTGCGTGCACTTGCATGGGCCCCGGCAATGTGTATCTATATCACACAGACGCAGGACGCAGTGTAGCGGTAAAGATTTACTTTTCACTTGATTGATCTTTTTTAATGCAGTCATACAGTACATCCCCCGCGGCAAGTTATCAAGAGGGGGCAGCAAAGGCAAGCACAGCGAGTCCTGGGTGAAATTGGGGCCTCCATGTCTCCTGTGTCTTCACAAACACACACACACACACGCACACACACACGCACACACACACACACACACACACACACACACACACACACACACACACACACACACACACACACACACACACACACACACACACACACAGAGATGATGGACCCAGCATCAAGGGGCAGACACCTGCCACCCACCCCTCTGCACGTATCTGCTGAATGAATCACAAATATGTACAGCATCCCCCTTTAAGTTTAGCTGAGTTGTGGCTTTGAAGATGTTGAAGATAACCAATGTGCTTCAGACTTCATCCACTGCTATCATAAGCTGCTTTGAGATAAAATGAGGACTTGAGGCAAACTCCATATTTGCATTCTTTGGATATTTTAGTTTGAAAGGCATAACTGTATGAGTACATGAAGAACACTTTTCCTGTGGCTATTTTCCTGTAGGTGTTTTTTTTGTGGTTGTGGGCATCAGAAGTGACCACCAGACTGAGATTTCCTCAAGACTCAAGTGACATGTGTACAGAGAAAAGCTGCTGTGGTTCAGAAGCAACTACGAAGAACAACAATATGAAAGCACTCCCTAACACAGTGGTACGCCAGCATAACTGCTCTGTCGCTCAATCAGTCACTGGGTGATTGAAAGGTGAGTGACCAGTTGCTTTGAGTGCAAAACACATTCAGTTGTGAGTGACTGGGATTGGAGAAACAAGTGCCAAAAGGTATGCCGTCATGACAGGTAGTTATATGGTCAGACACACTCAGACCCACTGTTTTGGCAGGAATTTAAAGAAATCTTTGTGTTCTCCATCCACTAAAAGGACTCTCTTATGATGCACCTGGATCACTTTTGTTTCTGCCTGATAATGAAATACCTCTTCACGATAAATCACTCCTCCGGCAAACCCTTGACAATCATCCACTCCACACACACACCCACACACACACCCACACACACACACACACACACACACTGTTTCGTGCAAGAAGGCCTCTGGCCTTGATTGAAAGCTTGCAGGACCTAAGCGAACTGCTCTCCATTTTGTTTCCCTGGTCACACTCCTCCAAAGCTGTCTCCGCGGCGCCCGGTGTTAAGTGACTCCCCCCCCCCACAACCCCCCCCCACCCCACCCCACCCCCTATGCCCGGGCAGACCGACAGAAATCGATTAATGCTCTGATTGAAATGCAGTCTTCATGATGTGCCAGGTAGAGCTTATTACTCAAAGCAGACGCAAGTGTGAGCTCTGACTAGCCTATAGATCCCCTCCTCCTCACACACATGCACAGATGCACACTTACACACACACACACACACACACACCCACACACACACACACACACACACACACACACACACACACACACACACACACACACACACACACACACACATACACACAAATATGTGGCTGCCACAGTTTCAACCTCCCCCTGCTCAGCATTCTCCTCTACCCCATGTGTTCTCCTTGTCTTGCTCTCTCTCTCTCTCTCTCTCTCTCTCTCTCTCTCTCGCTCTCTCTCTCTCTCTCTCTCTCTCTCTCTCTCTCTCTCTCTCTCTCTCTCTCTCTGCTCTACTTACTAGCCACGCTGCATGTGAATGGCTGCTTCTGATTAGGCCAGGCGAAAGTTCAGGCCTCGCCAGACCTGCATTTCCATGTCACAGCGACTCCAGGGCTGACCAGTGTTGACCGGTGGCTTTTTAATGCTGCCCCTCCAGCTGGGTCAAGGCCCTGTGGCCCGTGTCTGGACCTACCCCGGGCCCCGGCCCGCCGAGTTTCTGCCGAGTGCGATTACGAGCCTGTGGGCGTTTTTTTTTTTTTTTGTAAACCTGGTCAAGACACGATTTAGGCGTGTTCTTATCTTCCTCTCATGGTGGCGGCGGCGGCGGCGGCGACTGCTGCTAGGCGGGCGTTGTGTCTCGCTATGACCTCGGCCTCTCGGAGATTGAATTCCTCCATTGATGTTTCCATTACGTCCCTGTCATGAACACAGTGCCATCAGGAACAACGGTGACAGCAATCAAAGTACTGCATCTGTGGCATGCAAGCGCGTGCACACACACACACACACACACACACACACACACACACACACACACACACAAACACACACAAGTGACAAGCCGGTTATTAAAGACCAAAGATACACATGTTCAAGACACAATGCACCTATACACACAAAAAAAGCACACTGGGTATAGCTTCCTATCCACTGTAATCTCTCCAAGTATAAAAATCTGATTTCAGAGGACATGATGTGCAGTGACATCAACTGAAATGTATTACATGGAGGTAGAAAGCAGGGGAATCCAGAAGGAAAGGATGAAGGATTCAAACAACGACCACAAATATGCTATAGTGTTCAGTGAAGTGAGGTGAATTAGAGTAAGGCTGAATCCCAATACTATTATTTACCCCTTCCCCTTCATTGAAACCCGAGTGGCTTAAGACTTAAGGGTGAAAATATTCCCCTTGGAAATGAGCCACCACTAAGTATTAGAATCAATTAAAATTAGAATAAGTATATTAACCAACAGAAAAAGGAATGGTCTCACTACTCTAATCCTTGATTCATTGAATTGGTAAACAAATCAAGTACCTCATGCAGGACTTAACTGTGACCTTTCACAAATCACACACACACACACACACACACATACACACACACACACGCACACACACACACACACATATATAAACTCACCCATATCATTAAAATTATTATAAAAACTTGACTTGTAAATAAATAGAGCTTGTTTAAATAAAGTCTAATATTGACAGTGTTGGAAAAGTAACTATTTCTCCCCACAGCCTTCAGAACACTATTTATCCTCCCACATCAGAGGAGAGTGATTGCATCTGCCTTCCCCATCATCCCCACCCCACACAGCACCTGGTGATGGAGAGGCTTGCAAGTGCATTACGGTCAGGGGCCGTCGTGGGCTCGGCGAGCGAGCGAGCGCCTTCCATTTGCCTTCCGCGGCGACTCGGCGCCCGGGCCAGTGAGTGAGCGGCGAGGTCAGCGCGCAAGAGAGGGGTTAAATCACTCCGCGGCTTCTCTGATCGCCACGCAATTTGTCAACCCGCGCGGCCCGGCACCAGTGGTGTGCTTCAGAGAAGGTGCCCCCCCCCCCTCCGACCCCCCCACCTCCACCCACCCCTACAGCCCCCACCTCTCCATCATCGCTCCCCAGCAGCACCACCGTCTCTACCAGCGCCGAGTGAGGCTGCAGCTGGGCATCATTAGGGGGTCCGATGAGTCCTCCTCCGCGGCCAATCATCCATCTTCCCCACCAGCACGGCTACACGGGTACACGCCACGGCCCGACCCACACCGCTGTATAAGCTCAGGCAAGACACCCCGCTGGAGAGAGAGAGAGAGAGAGAGAGAGAGAGAGAGAAAGCCTCTGAGAAAGTCAGCTCTCTTCATCAAGCCGACCTCCTGCAGCTCTCCGTCAGTGTCAGCACGCCCTTCAAAACACCCACCTTCCACCAACCGTCTCTCACACACACACACACACACACACACACACACACACACACACACACACACTGTTACACCACCCTCCACCCCTACTGGCCTTCCAGTGGCAGTGCAGCAGCCTCAGAGTGGTGCATGGTCAGACTCATCCTAATTGTCCACACCTGGCTTGCTTACAGTAATGGCGTGTAGTAACATATACAACTATTACTGTGCCCACCAATGTGGCTACACTGAAGGGCTATAATGTGCCACTTAGCGTCCTGATGTACTGTACTGTCTTTCTGATGGCCTGCTATGGAAAAGCCTGACATGAAACAGGTTCTGTCTTACATGTCTCGCACACCAGGTTGACATCTTGTCTACTAGGTTGGCTGTCTTTTAAATAGCAGGACACTGTGTTAAATAAAAAAAAAACATTTACCATGCTGTAATTATACCAGTAAGAAAGTACATTTTAACACACCGATCATCTAAGCATAACAACAATCTAATACTCTAAGACTTACCATTAACTTCAACTATAATCCCAAATCTAGGATACAATTAAATGCAACTATTTACTTTAATGGTTATGAGGATAATACGTATTTAACAGTCAGAACCGTAATCCTACACTTTCAATAGCAACATTAGGCAGCACAAGGGGTTGCGAAACAAATTGTATCTGAAACTACTTATGATTGTGACTGCATGGTAGTTCATGGCATTTCATGTTATGTTAATTGCTATTCGGATGACATATCAACTTACAGTGACTTTGATCAAAGCGTCACTTAAAAGGGGGGAAAGATCTTGCATCTGGCGGTGCCTCTTTGTTGCTTGTGTATGCGGCTCCTTCCCCGCTCATTTTAATACATCTCCGCAAACGTTTCATAACAGAAAAAAAGAACAGTCCTCTTCCACAGCGGCCAGTGGCGTGATATCAATCTGAGTAAATACAGAATCATGGGAAAAAGTCTGTCGACGGTGCCTTAGTCATGAGGCTCACATCACTGCAGAGAGTTCCTCCATCCAATATCCGTTTACCAGATAAACACAGAGAAAGGATTTTTTGGGGGGCTTTAAACTCAAACAGAGCAGTGTTTTATGCTTACTAAAAAAATCTCTTTTTTCCCCCACTTCCAAGCTGAGAGTTATCAGCTACTTCTCAAAGGTCCTCTGAGCTTTCGCCAAGACTAATCCATAAGTAATAACAGCACACTGAAGTCAGAGAAGAGGTTCAGAGCAAAGGGCGTGAACAAGGAGAAAGAATGAATGACAGAAACAGGGGAAAGAGAGACAGAAAGCAAAGGGATGACAACGTGGAAGAAAGGAGGAGAAGTGGATGAAAGAACAGAGAGTGAAAACAGTGAAAGCTGTTGTGATTGGAAGAAGAGAATAACATGATGTCTGTTTACTCAGAGTTTTTGACCTTTGAAAGGTCACTGAAACTTAGGCTACCTGACAACCTGTTCACAGAGAGACTTTTTTCAGACATTTACTTGCACCATGTGGAGAACAATTTCAGAGTTGTCCTTGCTTTTGCTCAATGCTTCAGTCAATGTTCAATCCTTTGTGTGAGGGAAATGGGTGTTCGACTACCAGCTTCAATATTTTTCAAGTGAGTGTGATCCTTGTACTGTAGCCTACACACAGCTGTGTGGAACCAACAGTACAGGTTATAACAGAAAACAGCTCGTCAGGCTGTGTGTGTGATATCGGGTGTGCACAGTGTAAAAAAACAGCTTTTGCTTTTGTTTTGTTCTGAGAAGAAAAATGGACTGAAGGCCAATCTAAGTCTCTAATATCCTTGAGACTTATGTCTTCTACGTATCCTGTGTAGGAGCAGATGGACTTACTGTACGCTGCACATACTCATCAGGGGTTGTCTGTGTATTGTGTCTGTCTCTGTGGGTAAAACGCTGGTAATTGAGCTCCATGACTGAGAATGGTAAACAGAACGAACAAGATCCAGACGTGAAGATAAGAGAAAGGGAACGAGGAGAAGCTGAGTTTCCTCTGGTAGCTCAGTCATTGTGCATGCATGGGTGTGTGAATGGACGCCATAAGGGCCCTTGATAACACTCATATTGCCTCGAGATTGAGCAGAAGAGCGGAGAAGAGTGGAGGTAACAGCCAGTGAAGGCCACTTCTCTCCACTATCACCATTGTGCCAGACCCAATTAGCATTCTGGGCCACACCACCCCAACAGTCCCGATCCATATGCTCATGTGTGTCTCATATGCGGAGAGAGACGGAGGGATGGAGAGAGAGAGATGAGGGGAGAGAGAGGGAGATGGAGAGAGTGAGAGAGAGAGAAAAAGGGGAAACCTACAAGTGGAGACGGTTAATGGGCCATGTTTTATTCATGTTTTACACAAACTGTATGAAAACGCATTTGAATGCGAGCAATCAGAAGTTGTAATTCTGTAGCAGTGCCGTGATCATGCTGGTATCTGCACCAAGGTGTCTTGGACATCGTTTTGCAGCAATTTGATCACAATTTAAAAGGATTTTATGTTGTACACATCAGTGCATGATTAGAATTTTAATGACTTAATTATGTTCTTAAAAGGCATGGATGATCATTTGCCAGTAAATGCCACTTCTGTGTCTTCCACCTGGTGTGGTGTGTCTTCCCACTAGACTGCATACCGGGCCAGAACACATAACGGATAATGGTGTAATGATTATGAGATAATTACAGAGGCTGGCAAGCTTGATCACCCCTCTCCTGGTGATGAATGCACAGCGGAGGTATCAAGAAAGATGTATGGACCTTCATCGACGTGGAGCAGACACGGAACAGACCTGAATTCATCCTAAACAGACCGCTCACTTGTCTCTCACTCTCTCTCTCTCTCTCTCTCTCTCTCTCTCTCTCTCTCTCTCTCTCTCAATCTCTCTCTCTTTTCTGACCCTGTCCAAATCACACAGACGGTGAAATACTGTAATAAAACAATATTTATTCCTCAGTGCACCATGATCTCAGCCATTTTTCATATACCATTTTAACAAGAGGTATGATAATGAATAAGACTTTCCATTTATTTTTTTCCAGGAGGGGTGGGGGTGAAAAGGAGGGAAGGAGGGAGAGAAGGGGGGGGGGGGGCGACAAGAGAAAGTTCCAGAAAAGATGGTTCCAGGTTTTCGCCTGCCCCCGATTTAATGCCAAATCGCGAGGGGGCGGCCCTCTTAATTCTCCGAGATTTATGCGAGGTTGTCGCAGGACCCGCCTGGGGTGCTTGAGCCATTCATGATTCATTAATCTCCATTTACATCCCGGCGTCGGACAAACATCACTGAATTTCATTAGGCCGCCACCAAGTGCTACGGTTTGTTTACTGAGTTAAACCCTCTTGTCGGAAGGTTTTGAGGAGCCAGTGACAACTGCTCTGGTGGAAAATTAGAATGCAGCTGGCAATGTCAGACCTTCTTATTTCCGCATACTTAAAGATAAACGAAGGAAACACTGAGTATTTTTTTATCTTACAATGATGGCTTCAAACTCATTTTGAAGGGTAACCTGGCTTAATAAGGATAATGTCTCGGTCGCTGCTACCGTGTGCCCTGAACAGCTGCTATTGTGCCATGTACTGTAACTTTGGTAAACTACTGTGTTCAAGGCGCTTGTCATTACTTATCGATGCACTGGGTTCTCATTTAGCATCAGGGCTACATGAAGGTCAGTCCAACAGACTCTCACCAAACCCTACCTATACTTACCTCTGCTCTCAGAAACAGGAACAAAAGAAAGTAATGAATGAAACAGGGCCAAAATGTGAACAACGGAACAGGTCTGTCTATGTATGCCCTAACACCGCCTCTCATAGAGAAGGACACCAAAATGACTTGGTTAAGTGGGTTATAACAGTAGGCCTAACCTTTTATCTGACCTACAATTCGGTGTTGTGCAACAGACTCACGCGGCCAGACGTGGAAACCAAATCCACAGCATCACAACAAGAGGAGAGGGTAGGAAAGAGCAGAGGCCTTGTTTTAAAAGGACAGATGATTGATTTTCCTCCACAGCCAAAAGGTACTCAGCCTGCGTCAAATAAAAGCCTTTTAGCTTTTGGGCTGAGCGGGGGATTTATTCAAATAATTAACAGTGAGATGCATTTCACCCAATTTATTCTATGATTGTCTGATTGCTGTGATGATAATCTATGACTCTGCATTCATTTGCTTTTACATTCATTCATCTGCCAAACCCAAACACCTTGCAGTACAGGGAACATATCAGCTGTATTTGCCTGTATACCTTTGTGATGACTTGGATGTTTGTCAAAACATTGATCTCACTTTATTAAAAAAAAAAAAAAAAAGATTCAGTGACATAATGCATGGTGCCAACATACAGATACATTCAACAGTGATCTACAGTATGTCCATAATAAGACCTTCTATATTCCAGCACACATCACCTTCCCCCAACCCCCCATCCCAAAAGCCACAGATCACCATCCTGCCAAATGATGCAGGATTTCCTCCTCTGTTCTGGCAAGGAACAATACACAGAATGCCACCCTATCTCAACTATCATTTTCACACATCTGTGGTTTCAGAATACACATGATGTCCTAACAGTATAAAATACTGTGGAAATGCCATGCCATGGTTGATACATACAGTATGTCTTCTAAACTCTCTCACAAATGACCTGGGTGAACAGCGGCTTTGGTAGATGGTCAAGAGGGTCATGTGGTCTACCTGGGGCTGCTGACCGCGTCCACTCCTCCTTGTGACATATTCAAGGCCGCCACAGTGCGCCACGCCTTCCCGCTCACATCAGCCATGCAGCCATGCTACGACTAATCCCAAATATCATAAAACTGCGAGGCAGATGATAATCCTCTTATGTGAGATAGAAATGTGTGGGTGTGAATTTTATTAGGCCTTTGTTAGAGGGGCCTCATTGTCCAGAAACACATTGTGTGCGTTGGGTTACTTCCACGTATTCGCGCGCGCACACACACACACACACACACACATACACACACACACACACACACACACACACACACACACACACACACACACACACACAAAGACACATCCTATTTCATTCTTAATGTAACACACATTTAGAGCTGAGACCCACAGTAGCACTAGTGTGGGGTTGTGTGATGTCTTGGCTGGACCCTGAGGAGCTAAACGATGTTTCATTCGTGTGCTCTCAGGTGCCATGCTGCCCGCTGGAGCTGGCGCGTGCCGCGGAGAGTTCGCCGGGGACGGCAAGCCGAGAGGCGCACACAGAGCGGTGGCCTCTGATGGATGGAGTTTTTAATTGACTCCACCAGCATGTGGGAGTTCCGTGTCCCTCGCAGCAGCTCCCAATGACCGAAATGAATGGAAGCCTTTTGTTTTTTCGGCAGAAGGGGCACCATTATGAGTTATAATAAACCAAGCTGTTCCTTTCTGCCCCTGACCGAGAGAAGGAGGCCTTGGGAGATGGCCTCCAGCCACTGTTTCTCAACAGCGGCTGCTGTAGATTATTATAAACAAAGGCAACGCCACAGATGGGCTTTCTTTGAGGAGGGGGATGTATTTTCATGTGTACTCATATCCACTACACTTTTGCCTGCTTATTCTCAATAATATTCTTGAATAATAATGACTACACACCAGCCACTGTAGTGGAATTGGTATTCTCTATCTGTTCTCTAGCTTTTCATTCCCTTTCCTCTTGAAATGGAAAGTTATAGAAAGCTAATTGAAAGTTGGAATACAACATGATTGGCTCGTGGAGTTCACAGGCTGAAACGCTGGAGGATTTCCACCGTCCAACTTCACAGAAGCCAGCCACAGAAAACAGCGCACAGAAAGGGCCTCTCAGTAAATACAAGGGGTCTCTGCAATCAGCGGGGCCCAGGCATCCTATCTGGGTTTTAGCAACAATGAGATGAGCGCGGAGATTTCGCATCGCTTTGGTCCCTGACAGCTTAGAGTAAAAACAAAACAATTTGGTTGCGTAAGCTTTTTTGCGATCTAACCCTTTTGTTGTCACTTTCGACAACCGCCAGCTGCGTTCCCGGGATAGAGTTTGTGGTAATAGAATTATGTTAAGTCTTTAGCTAAAAAAAAAAACAAGAGAACGTTCATGCCCAGTAAAAGTTCATCAGCCTTAATGAGCACAATGAACAGGCTCCTTTTGGAAAATAATCTCAGCTATTTCACTGGGCGCCGAGAAACTTCCCGCGCACAGCACATCAACAGCACACAGATACCTCATTTGCAGGTCAGGCTAAGGCACTGGAGAGTGTCGGCCTGTCTGCGTTATATAAATGCTCATGGCAGAGATGTGCACAGTCAAGGAATTAGTTCCTCAATTTTATTTATTCATCCCTCTCAAAGAGGCAATTTAACGCTTGGCTTAATCCATCTTTGCAGTGTCGCGGATGCCCTGTCAGACATAGCCTGGGATTGGAGAGGAACGGCGATGGGGAAGGGGCGAGGGTGTGTGTGTGTGTGTGTGTGTGTGTGTGTGTGTGTGTGTGTGTGTGTGTGTTTGGGCGAATATCCAGTAGCAAATCTGGGGCTACCTCTGAGGCGAGACGTCACCGGTTCTCCGGCTGGCCCGCCTGTCGCCCCCCCTCGTCCCGTCAACCGCTGTCGCCGCGGCAATCTCCGCTCGCGATCTCGTGACTTCTTTTTTCCAGCGGCCGCTTTAATGGACCGGATGCCTCCTGTGCCGGCCTCGTCCGGGCGATAAGAGAGAGGTTCAGAGGCACGTGGAGGTGGGGGGTGGGGGGTGAGGAGTCGGGAGTCGCAGATGGAGTAGTGTGGGTAGATCATGCACTCAGGTTGAGAAGAGAGGGGTGGGGTGGGGGTGTTGAGGTGGGGGGGGAGCAGGCGGAGCGTGGGTATGGGTGGGGGTGTTGAGGTGGGGGGGGGGGGGGGGGGGGGCAGGTGGAGCGTGGGTATGGATGGGGCCGTCTCCTTTAGGGCACTTGACCTGCGCTGAACCATCCACTCCAGCGCCAGGCTCTGACGGCACACAATCAGACGAAATCGGAGACGATCTGAGAGAGCCTCCCTACTCACGCTCCCTCCTCTCGGTCCCGCTCCTCCTCTGGCGCACCTCCTCACCAAATCAGGAGAGATGGCGGCGGGGGCCGAGATGTTCATTTTGTGCAGTGGAGGGAGTAATGAATCCTGATGCCATGTCCTCAGGCGAAACAGACGGAATGACTGCATGCCTCCGAGGTTAAGAGAGAGAGAGAGAGAGAGAGAAAGAGATAGAAAGAGAGAGAGAGAGAGAGAGAGACAGAGAAAGAGAGAGACAGACAGACAGACAGAGAGAGAGATAGAAAGAGAGAGAGTGAGAGGGAGACAGACAGACAGAGAGGGAGAGAAAGAGAGAGAGAGAGAGAGAGAGAGAGAGAGAGAGAGAGAGAGAGAGAGAGAGAGAGAGAGAGAGAGAGAGAGAACCCAGTAAGCTTGGTTAGCCTTAAGTTGCCGAGCTCAGATTCTATTTGCAACGGGTGGAGTGGTGTGGTGGGTGTGTGTTTTTAAGTGTGCATGTGTGTGTCTGTGTGTGTGTGTGTGTGTGTGTGTGTGTGTGTGGGGGGGGGGGGGGGGGGGGGGGGGGTGATCCATGGTGGTGGTTTCCATGGTGACAGACGACGGTGCCTCCCTGTCCACAGCGGCGGGAGCAAAAGGGGAGGCCGAAGAGAGTGACCGCCGATCATAAACAATCACGGAGGCACTGAAGCGCTTGATGGCCACGGAGATGAGCACTTAATGTCAGCGTGGCCGAGGCTCTAAAGACTTCAACTCACTCTCTCTCTGTCTCTCTTTCTCTCTCTGTCTCTCTTTCTTTCTTTCTTTCTCTCTCTCTCTCTCTCTCTCTCTCTTTCTCACTCTCTCTCAACGCACACACATACATCAAGTGCATGTGCTAACTCTTGCACACACAAGTGCATTCTCTCTCTCTCTCACACACACACACACACACACACACACACACACACACACACACACACACCCTGAATCACATAAAGGCGGATTCATTCCTTGCAGACTTTATCGGGCACTGAAGGGATAGGATTAATTTGTAGAAGTTTATTGTAACATTGTCCCATTAATGGTAAATAAAATGTTTGTGCACTTCTTGGTGGCTCTCTGGGACTTGTGGGTAACTAAACACAAGATCAAAAGAGTGTTTCAGCTCTGAGGTGACCCAATTATGCTGCAAGAGAGAGAGAGCGAGAGCGAAGAGAGTGAGAGAAAGAGAGAGAGAGGGTGGGGGGACAGCGTACATTAACTCCACCAGATCTCAAATGACAGCACAGTTTATGCATATTAAGATGAAGTTCTTTGTACTTTTTGCCTCATTATTATTTTTTTTATCTTTCAGAGACATTTTCAGAACTCATTATATATGGTAGCCAGTGTTTGCTAATCATTAGTTGGTGTCAGAATGTTTGCATCTAATTATGAAGGCCCCTGAGAAGAAGCTGGACTTAATTTCTGTCAGTTTAAAACGAAAAAAAAAAAAAAGTCTACTCGCTCAAAAAAAAAAGTACTTCTTATTCGGGAACCTATGAAATGGAACCTGGATGAATGTGTAGGGAAACCAGAAGTAAATCAACTCAGAATTAATGAATATCGACTCTCAGCTTCTCTAGCATTAGCGGATATCTTCCATACATCACCACACAGATACAGTGGCTTCTAGCAGTAGTCAAACAGTCCAGATGTATCATGTAGTAGTGTTACTTGAATAATAATAATAGTCCAGATGTACCTACTGTAGTAGTGTTACATGAATAATATGAGTATGATACTTTTTTCAGACAAAAAGGGTCCTACTCCTACCCGCAACAACAGCAATATAAGGCATCCTAGAGTGCACATCAGTAAGGCCAGACACTCCATTATCCTTACTGAAAGTCAGTGTGGCATCAAACTGTGTTTGGAGCCATCATTTTAAGGTAAATCGACACTGTGTTGCTTTAACACATTTATCACTTACTGTAAGTATATGTTGAGATGCTTCACTGAGATTCCTGATTAAGGTCAGTAAAGATAAGTTAATCATACTTGTGAGATCTTTTTTTCAATAAGGCACAACACTGAATAAAACAGGAACGGACACATTCAGTCAGAGCAACTTGTGATAGTGCATGTGATGTTTGCAGTAGACACAACACACACACACACACACACACACACACACACACACGAGCTGTTCAATTGGAATTAAGTACTCAAATGTCTATTGCTGGCACCTTGCTCTAACAGTTGGAAAGGCGTAACCACTTTTGTTAGCACCTTGCTGTTGTTCGCCTGCAATATATCTCACATTTATATTGCTACCTGCATCTGCTGTTTTCACATAACAAGTCTTAGTGTGCACTAATCATGATTGGAATTGTGTGCTAATTAAGGATAAACTTATTTTGAAATTCTTCTTCTGAGGCCACGGGAGTATCAGTAATCAGTATAAAATATTACAAAATATTCTACAAAATAAATACCCATGTGAGAAAAATACTGTCCATGAGCAATCCTGACACAGCATGACAATTAAAAGTCGTGCCAGTTGGCCTGCTTGCAGTCATGCCATATTCTTATCTTGGCTATTGCCTTTTCTCAAGTGTGTCCTTAATTTCCTGAGTCCTAAATGGCATGGCCTACTGACAATTAAGCCTCCTTCATAGCATTGTTGAAGTCTTAATGCTGAATTTGGCCATCATAATCATTAGCGATAACATGACAATTTCCTATTACTGTTTGCCTGGGAAGGAGCCAGTGATAAGCCTGTCACTGTTCCACAGTATATGGGAACTGAGCCAATGATTAAAGTGTACGTCAAAGTCATTAGATACAAAAGACTTAACAATGGCATGTCAGCCACTGGTGCAAATTCACATGAAAGGGAATGGGGACTAGATTCAAGGACTCTACCTCCATCACCCTAGTCAAGACCAGTCACATTTATTTATACAGGACTTGTACTGTGCCTAAGTGCTTTCCAGTTAAGGTGTGTCAATAAACAACTAAAATAAAGAATAAAAAAAAGAATACAAAATTAAAACTGCAAATATGTTTAAAACATGTAAAATATATTAAACAAATGGGACATTTAAAGGTTAACTACTCAACATTTTTCAGTTAATCAATTCGTTCCATACTGTTATATATGATGAAATCGCCAATCCTGCATAGTTTCCCTTTAAAGTCAAGTAAAGTAACATGAAGCTTGCTTCTCTGACGAACATCGTAAAGTAATTTACAATAGCAGATACCACAAACAACAAGGGGGGTCGTGTTCCTACCAAAGCTGAGACCAAAACTACACCCTTGTTTGCCACACATTAATAACCGTCTTATGCAATTAGGGAATTAATGATCATAAGCTTTTGTTATTTGTTTGCACAAATGCATGTGCTGTGTATAAATGTCCTACAAATTAATTGCTGTAACAGTGACAGCCTAGTCAGGGGTGAGATTCTCATACATCAGTGGAGATTAGCTTTGAACTAGAGATGATGACACCACTTTTGAATGCCTGATACCAATATCGATATGACAACCTTGAGTATCTGCTGATACCAATACCGATCTGATACTGTCTTTTATAACAGCTATGCTGATAATAATAAATTCGCCTAGATTCATGCTGGAAGAGTAGCCTGGCCATGTCCTCCAAGCAGGGCCGGATTCATTACTCCATGGGCCTCAGGGCACTGAGAGCTCTCAGGTTCTCCATCCGCTCCCTAGACACACATACGTACAGTACTACACACATAAAACCAGGCTCACCCTACCATATGGGCAATCTGGGCTCGTGCCCACGGCCCCTTAGCCAAAAGGGAGCCCTCAGTGATGGGCAAAAATAAAATAAATGTGATATTCTATGTGACTCAGTACTTTAATCTGATTTGTATTTTAGCATGATATTAGCATTTCACTTGTTTGGGTTTTGTAAGATTACAGAGAAATATAATAACAATTGCTATTTCAGCTCTAGACTAATCTGCCAAATTGAAGTTGAAGTTTATTGTCTTACTCAATATTCCATATTATTGAAACAGACACATAAATAGAAATAGGCCTATATTCTCTCTCTCTTTCTCTCAGACACACACACACACACACACACACACACACACACACACACACACACACACACAATATCTGATCACACATACATACTGTACACTGACCATGCATTGAGCAACCACAACATTTCACTATAATTTAGGAGATCAGGAGGAGTACCATGGTCCTCTTGAGCCATACATTGTCTTAAGATCGTATCCATTGTGTCCTTGTGTTGTAATTTGGGAGTGAAATGGCAGTATGAAAAGGCCAAGTTCTGTTGAACTACAAGCATAGCTGGTCCCTGCTATTGACAAATAAGTGCGCATTTAACATACCAGTTTGTTTGAAAGCTCAAAGTAATAGTCATCTTAAGGCTGGCTTACATTGTACAATTTTGGTCTGTTTTAACAGTCGGCGACTACATTTCCAAAATCATGGGATTGTACTGGAATCGTGGCGCGCTCCCGTCAATTAGTTGTATCGGGTGTGGTTTTAAGTGTGCACGTGCATGTGTCTGAGGGCCTGTGAGTTCTCAGTGCCCAGGAGCCCTTGGAAGTACTAATCCAGCCTGGCTAATCATTGGTCCCCAGACTCTTTTTACACCGTTTTACTCCAGATAATGTAGCTTTTAGCTGAATGAATCTGATCAAATTAGTAATTCTGCTTTATTTTCCAATACCTGATCCAGCCATTTTGGACAAGTATTGGATCGGCTAATCCATTCTTTAAATTAGCATGACCGGATGCATTGTTTATCAAAAATCGAATGATGGGGTTTCCAAACATTTCTGAACTAGTTCACACTGACATAGTTAACAGTAGCACCTGGACTTCGTGGCCACTTTCTGCAATCTGTATGAAGACGTGGTTGGATATTCCGCCTACAGAAAAGTGGGGACTTTCTTTCACAGAGGCACCACTGCTAGTGCGAACCTTGTTTTGATAGACAAGCAAGAGGTGCTCAACATGCCAATGCACAAATGAATCCATTATGTTCAAACATATTGGGAATAGAGTACATGACATGCTGGGACTGGGAGCAGCAACCAGCCGTACAGTACATTCTGCTGCAGTGCAGTGGATGAGGCTGTGAAGAAGATATCAGCCATGCTGTCTTACAGGGAACTCACGCTGGCAGAAGATCTCATTAAACTGATTAACACCCTGAAAACTATGCCAACTCGCATAAGCAGTGAAACAACTCCCTCCTCAGCCATGAATCTTCCTCCATGGTCATGTTAGCCATCACTCAGGACTTGGAGAGACGATACATAGACCCAGATCCTGTAGACCACCTTCACAGAGCTACTGTACAGTCCTTGATCCAAGGTTTCAATCATTGCTTTTCCTTGGTTGGAATGGCAATGATTTAAAGGATGGATGCAGTAGGAATACTTTATGCTTTATATACCCCAAGAATTCATTCAGTGGTCTGGCCAGCTTGTTCGTGGGCAGAAAGACAGTGGCGTCTACAAGCAGACAAGTGAGAGAACCAGATGGTGAGCCGACTACATGAAGCTCATGGAGAGGAGAAGACAAAGTGGAACCGACATTCAGCCAGATGCAGATTCCCCGATCGACCAAACTGAGCTGCTGCTGGAAATAATGTTTATAGTGGTTACCTTGTTGAATGCCTACACAGCATGCATATGTGGTTTACTCACGTGTTACAGTCTTAGAAGTTACAACTTAGTTGTGGCTAGGTTACATTAGTAACTGGTAGTAGTGAATCCCCACAATTTGTAGCCATTGAGAAATTGTTTGACTGAACACTAACTATCCAGTATCCCCACTTTCCCAATCCCTCCTGCTGGCAACAGAGAGTACTGTATTTGTTTGACTGAGTACCAACTAGTCCCCACTTTCCCCAGTCGCCTTGTGCACAGACTCAGTAGCACACTGACTAGTAACCACACATCCCCTTGTTCCCATACCCTGGAGAGGCAGGAAGGAGCGGCCACCACCTCAGGCTTCCGGAGGACCAACTTGGACCACCCCTGGGTGGAGAGCGCATTCCTTCCTGGATCTCTTGTCCCTTGTGAAGGCTGAGAGCCCCTTGGGGCTGCCTTCTCTACTCGGTTCTCTTCTGGCTCCTCAGCAATTCAAGACTCGACAGTAGATGATTCATGAAGTCATCATGTCTAGTACCCCTGCTGATGAGATGCCAAGCACCTTGGAATTGTCTACAGGTCAGGTGTTTAGTCCATTAGCCCTATTTGCAAAAGCAGGGAGCTTTCCTGGCAGAGTTAGGAAGAGGCATTCTGAAATACTCACTCATACACCAGTGAAGCAAGAACTGATGGAACAAAATGCAAAGAAGAGGCAAAAATGTAAGAAAGAGGATCTTAGGGAAAAAAATAAGGTAAATAGAATAAAATGTAACTTCTGTGCTATCTGCATGGCATCGTTTGCCAGCTCAAAGTCAAAGGACCTGTTAGCATTACTCTACAACTATGGATGTGTGGTCTTAATTGATGACAACTTTGAGTTTAGGAGTTGCTGACTTCAATTGGCACACTTTCCTGTTGACCACATGGGAGAAAATATGGTCTCAGAGAGAGTTTGTCCAGATCAGGGTTAAAAGAGGAGGGCCAGATGTACGCACATCACAAAAGATAATGGGGTGGTCAGAACACGGCAAATCCACAGCATTTATAATGGTTACACTTGTCTTTGGTGATGGCTATTTCACCAGTTTTGACCTGTTTCAGAGCCTCCATTCCAAACCGGGCATCAAGTGCATAGGTACAGTGAAATCCCATCATACTGAAGGGGCTCTGATGATGACAGACAAGGAGATGATACAGAGGGGCCATGGAGCCTGTGGCTACAGGTCACCAGTGGGATCATTGCAGTAAAATGGTTTGACAATAAGTGTGTCACCATCCTCAGCAGTTACTGTGGGGTCAATCCTGTTGCATCTGTGTAGAGGTGGAGCAAGGATGACAAGGTCAGTGGGCCATGTCCCTCACTACAATGCACATAACGGGGGGACATTGACTTTTCTGATAGGCTCATTCCTCTTTACAAGACACCAGTTAAATTAAAAAAATGATGGCAATTCCCCTGGTTTGGATATATGACCTGTTCATTTCCAACTCCTGCTGGTATACAGTATAAAAGAGACAAGACTTCTAACATAAAAAAACAATAGCTCTAAAATGGTTTTGTCTTGAGGTGGCTCACAGCTTGAAGCAAAAAGAGAGAGCCCTATCATCAGCAAAGACCTGTCACTCTCTAAATTAGTTTGTAAATGTCCAACTGTTATCAATTAGTTTGAGACTCTGTGTGTGACATACTGTATGAAATAGGAACACCGAGTAAATTCAGATCATAGTTCTCACTTAAGTCATGCCCATCTGTAACAACAAACTGAACATCTTTCAATAATTACTTTTTGCAATAATGTCAATCCGTCAAACCTAGCACCAGTAGCTTGCTCATATCAGCTGGAGACGAGTCTGACTACAGAGATGAGGTCAACAGACTGACAGCATGGTGTTCAGTTAACAACCTCAAACTGAACACCACCAAAACCAAGGAAATTATTCTGGACTTCAGAAAGGGCAGAGCAGCCCCGTCCCCACTGCACATTAATGGGGACTTAGTGGAAAGAGTCCACTCCATCAGGTTCCTGGGCGTGCAGATCTCCGACGACCTCTCCTGGACTGTCAACACCACGGCGGTGGTGAAGAAGGCTCAGCAGCGTCTCCATTTCCTGAGAGTGCTCAGGAGGAACAACCTGGAGGAGAGGCTGCTAGTGACCTTCTACAACGCCACCATAGAGAGCATCCTGACTTACTGCATCACAGCGTGGTTTGCAGGGTGTTCTGCAGCAGACAGGAGAGCGCTGCAAAGGGTCATCAACACAGCCCAGAAGATCACCGGCTGCTCTCTGCCTAGCCTGGAGGCTATTGCCAGCTCTCGCTACCGCAGCAGAGCTGGAAATATCATCAAGGACTCCTCCCACCCCGCAAACCACCTGTTTGACCTGTTACCCTCCGGCAGGCGGTACAGGTCACATAGAGCCAGGACAAGCAGGCTCAGGGACAGCTTCTTCCCCAGAGCCATCACAGAGACAAATAACATGAAACAAAAACAGATTACCTGCACACTCACTCATACACTGGGACACATATACTGATCATATTGATCATACAAACTGCCGCATACTGTTAATATTTATTTTAATTTTTTTTTAAAGATGTTATATTTATATTGCATGCAGATTGCACCAGAGGAGTGGCATTCAAATCTCGTTGTACAACATACAATGACAATAAAGGCTATTCTATTCTATTCTATTCTATTCTATTGCTCTTGCATAAAACAAAGCACCAACAATGTAGTTTGTGAAGCCAGAGTTTATAATAGAAGATTGTTAAGAACACTTACCAACTGGACTTATAAAGCAAAGTCAACATCTCATGTCACATAGCCTACTGTAATTGCCTTATATGGAGAGTTGGTAAGTGGTAAGTAGGATTTTGGGCTCTAGCTTTTGCTGGTGCTGGCTCTGTAGTGCTTGGTCGACGAAAAATACTGGCTCCCTGGCTTATATAATGTATTTTCATTCATAAAAACACTCTTTGGTCAATTTTCGCCGGAGTTACACTTTAACAGTGCATTTCCCAAAGACTCAGCAACATGAAACAGTTATTTCTAAAAAGAAAACACATAGGAAATACACTATAAGAGTGGATGCTCTTTAAGATCCTGAAAAAATGTATTCCATGCAACACCTCTCAGGGACATATTTGATGACAGCAGAAAAATATCATCCCTCTCTGTGGGTAAATTGTACATTACTCAGACTCTGCACATGGCTTTGATGGCTATGCTCATACATGTGCAGCACTTTGTCAGCCATTTGAACAGATGTTAGATGATGACTCCTGGAATGGGGATAGAGCGGGAGAAAGTAAAATGGGAGGAAGAGGGCAAAAGGAATGCTTTTATTCATTTTGCACCTCCCTTCTAAGCAGTGTAGTAGCCTAGTAAGACAGCACAGATGGTCATGTACAAGACTGTTGTGGTTAATAATGGTGGAGCCGTTCATTCCAGAGGTCAGTCTTTTTGGTTTTATCCCATGGTCCTCTGATCAACCACAGAAATGCCTCAGAACTTTGATGCATGAAAAAAAAAAAAAAGGTTTCAGAAATGTCTGTCACTTAATTGAACTGGCAAGTATGCGTGCATGCCATCCAGTAGCCTTCTGTCGTGTGAAGATAGTGTTAGAGTCTGAGTTTATTAAGGCATCATTAAACAAAAACATGCATAATATAACCATTGTTTGTGTTTTTGGAAATAAAGTCCACAATTGGTCTCTGTGGAAATGGGAAAAGACATGAGTTTGACTTTGGCATAGACGGTACAGGCGACAGGAAGCAGCTGAGGCTAATAGAGGTATGTGACTGCATATAGCCTCCAAAAAAACTGGATTTGTACGGTTTCTTCACAATTACTGACTGAACACACTTTGTGGCGTTATGTAAGGACCCTGTTCATGTTGCACAGCACTTGAGAGACATCTTGAGTCTGTGAGGCAAAAAGGCATTTTTGCCATACCAACAGTGGGCCTACTCGGTGACCTCGAGCAACAGGGCTCTATATTTAAAATAATTTACCATTCATAGAGTAGTGAGCTTGATCAATGAACACACTTTTTTTTAACATGTCCATGCACACACTGCCTACTGATGATGTGTTGTCCCGTTGGTAATCAGTCTGAGAGAAACGGCAGGCTCCGATCCGTTAATTGGATTCTTTCAAATACTGCATGAGATCCGCATCTCATGTGAACTCCTGCCATATGAAATTTCAGCCACATCTAATTGTTGCTGCACAGGTTAATGATGTCTGGCCGAAGGAAAAAAGGCCCCAAGGTTACTGCGAGAATGACAGCGGTGGAGACATAAAGAATTGAGACAGATTCAATTTGTCCTCAGCCCACCAGCACACATGACTGCCAAGGTACACAGTGTAACAATCTCTCTATTTCATCACCTGACATGCTCTCTGTGGCCAGTGAACACCCGTTAAAGATTGGGAATTTTCCAAAGAAACTTTGTTGACCCCGACGTCTGTGTCATTACAGTCTATAGTCTCTCCATAACCTCGCACTAATGACAAGGATCCAAAGGCTTTTCTTCACCGCATTGCTATCCTCATGAACAAATCATCATGTCTCACAGCATCTCTTCCCGACAACCTGCACCCACCCACCCATGTTATGCCACTGAGCTGGAGATGCTAGACCTGAGGACCTTGACTCATATGAGGCAGTTGATGGTATTGTAGCGACTGATGACACACGTTGTCAAGTCAACGCTTTATTGAACAGATGCAGTGGACACAATCAAACATCATTGCAAAGCACACACAAGGGTATAGCCGCTAACACATGAGCTACAACCAAAGAAAGACTACTCATGCTAACACAACCACAACAAGGTAAACACTATTACAGTACACCTACAAAAAACAACATTACACAATACAACATTCACTCACATTTCATTCTGGGAGTCCAACAAAACACATTGACGTTACGGTATATTGGCATCTGTGAGTTAGGCCCCCTACACACACATACTGTAGCCTACAGTACTTTGTCCAGTTTCCCACCTCTTATTGCCACATATAGTGACATGAATGATGATGTTTTCACTGGGAAAAATGTTTTCCCCACGCACATGAACGCACCGTCTGACTCGAGTCCCCATCTCTGACACACACAAACAAAAATACTGTACACACACACACACACACACACACACACACACTATGGCTGATGTGTCACTGCTGTGGAATTGTTGAGTAAATACACGGTCACAATTCTGTCTGCTTTTAATAGCGAAAGTGCAACACCATGACGCAAGTTTCTTTACCCCCTTCACATTGGAAAAACTGAATATTTCTGCAGGACCTAACTGAATGGGAGAATGCACGTGTATGAGGGTGAGAGGGCGATGGAGAAGGACAGAAAGAGGGATGGAATGAGAGGCTAACAGAAATGACTGTCTGCACAGTGTTGGCAGTTTGACTTAGGAATGCTACAGGATTTCTCACCAAAGGCCAGAAGTAATCCACAGATCAACAGCTCAACACAATACTAATCCAGACCCTGTCATCAACACTCATAACTTTGAAAAAAAAATGCAGCGGTATTTTGTCTCTAGGGATTTCAGGATTTCAGAGACTTAAACCAAAAATTAATCTGTACTTGGAAGAACGCTATTACTGAAATTTACAAAGGCAACTTGAACTCATGACCTGAATAAAAGCGAAATTGCCTTCTGGACCTATGACAAATGAGACACTTTGGTGGTGAATGACTTTCCGAAGCGAGCTCTCCACAGGTATGTATCACTATCGACAATTTTCAGGAGACTCCCAAAGAGATTCACATTCCATGCGCTTGCCAAAGCAATCAACCCCAAGCAATCAAATCCCATGCAATTTCCTCTCCTGCATATCATTTGAGAATAATACAGTCTTGAGTTTTAAAAAAGTAAATAAAGAGCGAATCGAGGCATCTGTCAATGTCTAAACCTCTCTCCTCCTCTTTCTCGTTTTACGTTAATTGCGCCACACCAACATACCAATCCACTGTGTGTCCTCCTCTTGCTCTAAGGAAGAGGCTGGATGCAGTCTAAAATGCCACAGGCAAAATCAATCCATCATATTTTAATGGACCAACACCCTGACAAAAAGCAGAAAAAATGGGACTTTTCCCCATTACACGGGAGATGCCATTGAGACATGATTCTGAGGTGCTCTTCCCAAATGTGATCCAGCAAAAGTAGCTGTTTACCATAATGGGCAACAGGTTCCTACTGTAACTCCCAGTCCTCCTCTTTTTCTGCTCTCATGGTTAAGATGCCAGTACTCCACGTGACACATCTGTATTAGCTCTTATGATTTAGATATTATTTTGTGATTTAGGAGGATTTCTGACACAAATAAAGCCATGAGACAAGATGGGGGACTGTTAGAAACTAAGACTCGAGACTGTTCTTTTTATTTATACACTCACTAATACCAGTAAAGAAAAGTAGCAAGTATCTGTCAGTACTGATTCATGACAGAAATTCACTATTCACTAGAAAAAGAGAATGATCCAATGGATAATTGCACCTAAGAAGAGTAAAGAGAACAAAGCTACAATTATTCAAATCAGAATGGGGGCATAGTTAGATACCAAGTGTTGCCTCTGAGAGCCTGAGCATTTTCACACACCATGTGAAATCATCCCTCCTCTGTCTCAGCCATTTTCCCTAATGATCATATTTACATATATTAAACTGCACAGAAGACATAGCCTATACCATCAACAAGTGGAGAGGAGTTCAACTTATTTTTGGCAAGTCTATACGACGCCTTTCATCACTGTGCTTGTATTTATCCAAAGCACTTTATAATATGGGAAAAGTAAAAGCATACATCTAATTAGAATGCACATCGCCTGGGATTGCACCCATAAAGCGTTGTCAGCACCTTGCACCACTATACCACACATTTCACTATTCATAGCTCTCACACTTAAGGTGTGGAAGGTGTAGGTGTGAGATCATACAGTGCTGTGAATGAAATTACCAAAATGTCTTGTCTACACATTACCTAAAGTTCACAAGAAAATCATGAAGCTATTTTAAGCACATTTAGAACACCAAAATTAGGTGAACGTCAACAGCATGAATTGATAAGACATACCAGTCCATGGAAACCACTGCAAGGTCTCTGAACTGTCTGGAGTGAAAAGATGAAGTAGAAGCCACCCTTAGTTTAAGTGTACTGTTGGTATGCTTGATATGCAAGGGTCTAAGTATATTTATTTGTACTTGTAGCCAGAGACTGATCTTTGACAGGCTGCATGATTTACTCTCATTTTCGTTTTATTCACTTGATTATAATATTAGTGTACTAAGGATATACTTTCAGTATACTATCATGAGCATGAGAAATTGGGCTAAAAATGAATCAGCAGTGGCCGGGTCGCTATGGTTCAGCAGATAGAGGAGTTATTCAGGAAGCAGAAGGTTAGGTTTGAGCCCAGCCTCTCCTGACAAAACACTTAGCCCCAAAAGTGTTCCCAGTGTGCAGGTTGGCGCTCTGCATGGTCGTCTACAACATTGGTGTGTGTGTGTGTGTGTGATAATGCCATTGGTGTGTGTGTCTATATTGACTCTAAATGGGACGAGTTCTAAATGCGGTGAATGGAGGTGGTGTGGAGATGATGCAAGCCTCACCACGGACTTGCTAATGTGGATGAATGCTCTCTCACACATCATGTAAGAGCCCATTTGTGGCTGAAGAGGGTAGCCATAGAGCAGGGATGGAATTAACTGTATCAAGTTGTATACTCTCCAAATCTGTCCTTTCTGGCAGCGTGCCCCAGAATCACCTACTGTACTCAACCGTGAAGCACATTCACGAAAATTTATCGCAAGCACATCTGCATCAGTTTCCATTCACTGGCCTTTTTCAGACATGACCTCCGGACAATGCTCGGTAATTAGGTCCGGATTTCAAGCGGACTCAAGTGTTCAAACATGACCCTCACGCAAGGACACTGCCCAAGTGGGACTTGTCCATACGTTTACTGTAAGTGAGGGTAGGAGCCATGGTTGATGCACTGTGTATTGTTGGGATATGGCGCACTATATACTGTAGGTTCAATAATGATGATTAACTAGATGTACTGCGTAGCAGTACAAAATATGACCGCCCTCAGTCAGGGAGGTAATGAGATGTGTGTGTGTGTGTGTGTGTGTGTGTGTGTGTGTGTGTGTGTGTGTGTGTGTGTGTGTGTGTGTGTGTGTGTGTGTGTGTGTGTGTGTTGCGCGGGGGTGTGTGGGGGGTTGGGGGGTGGGTTGTATCTGTGTGTGTGGGCAGAGGGTGTTAGTGTATGTATGTGTGTGTGTGTGTGTGTGTGTGGGGATGTTGTGTGTGTGTGTGTGTGTGTGTGTGTGGAGGGGGGACATGCTAGTGTGTAAGTGTGTGATTCTGTGTGTGGGGGGGGCGCATGGTGTAATGGTGTGTGTGTGTGTGTGTGTGTGTGTGTGTGTGTGTGTGTGTGTGTGTGTGTGTGTGTGTGTGTGTGTGTGTGTGTGAGGCGGGGGTGTGCTGGTGTGTGTGTGTGTGTGTGTGTGTGTGTGTGTGTGTGTGTGTGAATTGAGGTACATTTCAACATCCACATCTTAATTTTCCCCTATGGCAAAACTTCACTCAGAGCCACCATCTACAGGCTGATGGGTGTACATACTAATCCTATTTCCCTAGTGTGCTGGTCTTAATAATGGTGATACGGCAAGTTCAGGTCGTTGAAATTAAAAAGGTCTGAAAACATGTATTTTATGTTCCCTTAAAAGGGCAACATGTTTCCACGTTGGTCAACATTGCCCAAAGATGCACTCGCAATACGAATCCCTTTTAAAAGCATCTTTTCTGTAGCACCTACAGACATCCCCACACCAGAAAACTTTTAAAATATTTGGGAAAGATTTTGAAAGACTACAGTCTCAGACCCTCTCACATCTAAAGACAAGTTATAGAGTTACAGTCACAGACTATTTACAAGACTGTAACTAGATTCCTTTAAATCATTTCCCATTGTAAATATCAGCAGTAGGCTAACCCAAACGATAGCCTACTAATATCTAAGTCAAATTTCTGTATACAACATTAATTCATGGGTGATAGTACCCATAGGGTTTGTTGTGTCCATAGATTGTATTGTTCTATGCATTCACTGGTAGTGTTGTGTTATACTGTATGCATTGGGAGTGCAGACACTAGAGGGCGCTAGTGCTAATAGGGTGTGTTGGAGAAATGTAATGACGATGTGAAGGAGAGTAAACGTACGCTTTCTGTTCTAATACTTCGTGTGTGTTAATGTCTTCTTCTGAACCAACACCACAACAAAGTGGCGACGAGGATAATAGTGAAGAAATGTCTCTGCTATCCATACAACCTCCTGCCGTGTTCCTGGACTGCCCAGGAGAGCCGAAAGTTCCATTTGCTGCGTGGAAAGGCTACTTCGACAACTACCTGCTAGCAATCGGGGGTGATGTTTTTCCTGCTGCGAGAAAAAGAGCCTTGCTTATTCACTGTTTGGGAACGGAGGGGCAAAGAATCTACAGTACTTTGCCACTGGAAACCAATGACTATGACGGATCCGTGAAGGCTTTGGAACAGTATTTTGAGCCCAAACTCAACGTTGTTGCTGAGAGATATCGATTCAGACAACGAGCACAAGCTGTCGGTGAGTCTACAGATCACTACTTAGCAGCACTGCGTGAGCTCGTTAAAAAGTGTAAATTTGGAGCAATGGAGAATGAGATGTTACGTGATCAGATTGTGGAGAAAACCAATAACTCTCGTATACGGGAAAGACTTTTAATGGAGGAAGATTTGACTCTTGACCGTGCTCTGACTTTAGCTAGGCGTACTGAAGCTGCCATAGCTGACGCAAAGGCCATTGCTGTGGCGGACACAAAGCCCGTTGCCGCCATACAAGTTCAAAAGAAGGCGCGCAGACCACAATACAAAGACGGCTCGCAGAGCATGGATGGAACTATGTCATGCTATCGTTGTGGTTCAGCTGATCACAAAGCTAACGATAAATCATGCCCTGCTAAAGACTGTAAATGTAACTCCTGTGGGAAGGTTGGGCACTACTCGCGTGTCTGTAAATCATCCCAAAAGCCTGTTAATGAAGTGACTGTTCCTGAATTTTATGTTTTAAGTGTTGAACATGGTTGCACTGTTGACACAGATAAACTCATGTGCAATGTCACTATAACTGTACCAGACACTGAACAGACATGTACCGTTAGACTGTTAGTGGATACAGGGTCCAGTGTCTCTATACTGCCACAGAATATTTACAGTGCAAATCTCAGTGCAGTTAAATTAAATGAGCCTAGAGCGCAGCTGGTGACATACTCTAGAGAGAAACTGAATGTAGTAGGATGTCTTAGAGCTAGCACTACTTACCATGGCAGGAGTGCCATGACAGACTTCTACATTGTGAAGACAGGGACACCTATACTGGGCATGGACCTGGTGACTGCCCTTCAGTTACACATTAAAGGTGGTCAGGTCATACCTGAAACAGAAAAGGTGTGTGCAACACTTCGCCAAACTGACACCCACTGCAAACAGGAATGTGAATCACCAATGGCATTCGGGTGTGCAAAGGACTTCATACACAAGGTGAAGGTCCGACCGGACGTGAAGCCAGTACAGCAAAAACTTAGACGTTTACCTCTCTCAGTTCGTGATGCTGTCTCTCAGGAACTCAGGACCCTGGAGCAAAACGACATAATCGAGAAAATTGATGCGTCTGAGTGGGTCTCCCCAATTGTAGTCACTAAAAAAAAAATCTGGCGATATACGCATGTGCGTTGATTTGAGGGAGCCAAACAAATCTGTAATCACTGACAGCTATCCATTGCCACTAATTGAGGACATACTGTCAGAACTGCATGGGGCTGTTATGTTCTCTACCCTGGATCTCAAATCTGCTTACCATTAGGGATGTTAACCGGTGACTGTTTGACCGATGGTTGACCGTATCCACGTTAGCCGATCAAAGTTGTCTCTAGTCGGTTAAAAAAAAAAGAACGATCTCTAAATTAGGCTATTATTATAGACAGTGGACTAAACGCTACTACAGCTAGCCATCTCATTCCAAGGTCTTTTTTTGCGTGAAGTTAACACATGATCCCTCACACTCAATTTGTAATAACTCGCCTGCTTGTAGGCTACTTAATAAACCAATAAAAACATTCGCACGCATGCCTTGGCCGGTGCGTCTTTTGCAATCTGGAGGTGCCCTTTTTATCCGTTGCTTTATCGTGTTGCAGCAACTTTCCGCATAAGATGGGCTTAGATTAGGAAATACATTACACCTACATTTCAGGAAGGGTCATCAATGGTAACAGATAAGGTAATGATGATCATCTTTCTTTATTATTGTTAGTACTTCCTCAAACTATAGCGGCGTCTCTTCGGAGCTGTCATTTTCTTAAGTGAGCCGCGGCAATTTCAGTTTCAAATGAGCTTCTAACGCTAGACAAACGCCTTTATTTGCAACGCGATCACCTTGTACCCAAACCATTTCGAAACGAAGGAGCCATTTGTCCTCCACTTACTTACAAGCTCCTTGGTTTGCGGGACTCATGTTTCGCGCTGTAGGGGATTTAAAAAAAAGTGACGTGAGTGAAAGTGCGGCGCCGCCGCCGGAGCTGTGTGAGCGGGGGACAGAGAGATGCGACAGAGTTGCGAAATTGCGTGGCTGTTATTTCAAATAGCATAGAATATTTTAAACGAATCGGTTAACCGGTTTCAACCGGCTAATGAGGCTCGGTGGTCGGTCAAGAAATGTTTTAGTTTTCGCCATCCCTACTTACCATCAGCTGAAATTGCATGAAGAGAGCAGAGGTCTCACTGCTTTCATTACACATGAAGGTCTGTATCAGTACTGCCGTGTACCCTATGGACTTTGTTCGGCTCCAGCCGTTTTTCAAAAGATGATGACACAAATTCTTAGTGGCCTAAAAGGGGTACAGTGCTATCTTGATGATGTCATTATTTATGGAAATTCAGAAGCTGTTCATGAGGCCAATTTGCATGCTGTGCTGCTCAGGATCAACAATGCAGGACTGAAACTGAATATGGATAAATGTCAGCTACGTCAAACTACTCTAACCTTTCTTGGCCAAAAGATTGGTCCAGAGGGTCTGCTGCCAGATGACTCTCATGTTGCTGCCATTCTGAATGCCCCACGGCCTACTGACTCTACTACCCTTCGCTCGTTTCTTGGCCTGAGTGCATGGTATAGCAAGTTTGTGCCTAACTATGCAACTGTCGTGGAGCCCATGAGAGCTCTGCTGCGAAAAGACTGCCCGTTTCAGTGGAATACAGCAGCCCAAGCTGCATTGGACCGCGTCAAGCAGCTGATAGTGCATAGCCCTGCCCTAGTGTTGTTCGACCCCAGCAAGCCTACAATAGTATCTACAGATGCTTCAGACTATGGGGTGGGTGCTGTTCTGACTCAGCTGGACAGTGACGGTGCAGAACAGACTGTTGCTTTTGCATCCCGCAGTTTGTCTGATGCTGAGAGGAAGTACTCCATCGTAGAGAAGGAGGCGTTAGCCTGCGTGTGGGCTGCTGAGAAGTGGCGCACTTGGCTGTGGGGAAGAAGATTTCTATTACGTACTGATCATCAAGCTCTTACGACATTGCTGACAACCAAGGGGAATAACCGTGCTGGTCTTCGGATAGCCAGATGGTCAGCCCGCTTGTTGGAGTTTGATTATGATGTTGAATATAGGACTGGATCGTCGAACCAGGTTGCTGACTGCCTATCGAGGCTTCCACTTCCTGAGACAGACACTGCATGTGCAGAAGAGCTGGAGACAGTTGCGGCCATCCTCACTGACCTGTATGCGGTGTCTGAGGAAGACTTTCGATCAGAGTGTCGTGCCTGCCCAGTACTAACAAAGCTATGTGCGCAGTTACAGAAAGGCTGGCCCTCATGTAAAGCGGCATTGGAACCTGAATTACAACCATTCTATTCCATTCGCCATGAACTTGTAGTCATGGATGAATGCATCGTCAGAGGTACTCATCGTTTGCTGGTGCCTGAGTCACTGCAGAAAAGACTCATTGATGTCGCTCATGAAACGCACCAAGGTATTGTGCGCACCAAACAGCGCCTTAGGGAATTGTATTGGTGGCCTGAAATGGACTGTCATATAGCGACAATGATTAAGAATTGTACTACATGCAGACAGAATGATAAATCCACTGTCACCCATGATGCTCCACTTCAACCTGTTCCCTTACCATCTGCTGCTTGGGAAAAAGTGTCTGTGGACATCGTGGGCCCATTTGAGATAGCGCCTCCTGAGTGTAGATTTGCCATCACAATGGTTGACTATTACAGTAAGTGGCCGGAAGTGGCCTTTGCTCCCCGGGCCGATACAGCTACCATCATACAATTTCTGACGACAGTTTTTTCGCGAGAAGGGAATCCAAAGGACTTGATAAGTGATAATGGTCCTCAGTTCCTATCTGCTGAGTTTGCGGACTTTCTCAAAAAGAGGGGAATTCAACACATGAGATCTTCCGTTTATTACCCAAGAGCTAACGGGGAAGTGGAGAGATTTAACAGATGTGTGAAAGATTGCCTGCAAACTGCTTCAATTCAAGGAGAACCATGGAAGCCATTCCTGAGAACATACCTGATGGACTATAGGGCAACCCCACATGCTACCACTGGAGTATCCCCTTCAGAACTGCTCCATGGCCGACGGATGAGAACAAAGCTGCAGGTGATCGACATGCCTGTCCCTCCATCTGACAGAAATGCCATGCGTGAAAGAGTGAAGGATAAACAACGAAAGATGAAAGAATACACTGATGTCAAGAGACACGCCAGGTCCACCGACTTACATCCTGGTGACAAAGTACGGGTCAGGAAGCCATGGAGAGTAAAGAAAGGAGAATTGAAATTCTCTAAACCGAGAACTGTCGTGACGAAGAGAGGACCAAACACTTACCTGTTGGACGATGGAAGGATCTGGAATGCCTCCCACTTGTCAGCGTTGTCAGAATTGTGCACAGACTCCAATTCTAATGAATCAATGGACTGTACCACAGGGACTGATCAACCACCTGACCCTGACTCTGGTAGCCAGCCCAGATCTGCCAGGATCAGGAATCCACCTAGCTGGACTAAAGACTTTGTCATGGAGAAATGAACTGTTATGAATAATGTGAATGTGTTGTTAGAGTGACAGTGTCCTGTCCACCTAGGTTACCATGGGTATGCTTTGTTCAAAAGGGGAAGATGTTGTGTCCATAGATTGTATTGTTCTATGCATTCACTGGTAGTGTTGTGTTATACTGTATGCTTTGGGAGTGCAGACACTAGAGGGCGCTAGTGCTAATAGGGTGTGTTGGAGAAATGTAATGACGATGTGAAGGAGAGTAAACGTACGCTTTCTGTTCTAATACTTCGTGTGTGTTCTTGTCTTCTTCTGAACCAACACCACAACAGGGTTCTTACAAATTATAAACCAAAGTATTGCAAACGTTGAAAGTGTACAGAGAGACTATAACAAGGAGGGTTTCTGAAGGCTTCACATTGCCTTAGTTCTGTTCCAGTAATTTAATCTAATCTAATCTTATCTAATATTTGGATGTGCCGAATATCCAATGTTTAATATAAAACCAACTTCACCGCCAGTCTGTCATAAACAAGAACTTGATCATGCCAAAGTCATAACTTTATAAACTAAAGTTGAGCCATGAGAACACCATCAATTTCACACTGCTGTGAGCTAGTGTCCCTGTCAACTTGATCATTAAGGGATCATTAAGGATCTCAGCAGTTATAAGTCAGTCTTATTCTAGTCTTGGCCTTAAGACCATATTAAGCATGTTAGCATGGAGAGGTATACACGTTTACAGTAATTTCAAATATTGTATGATCATGGCGCTATGCTGAAGATCCTTATACACAAATTCTTCTCATAGCTTATGTGTCAGAGATAGCTATCATAACATGTAGGCAGCTGAATAAAGCATCCTTAAAAGGTCACATTACTGATTCTGTTGGCCTCGGGCCCTAGAGCATTGCATTGCCAAAAGGCTTCAATACACAGATACTAAGGCTGAATGATTTTTCAATTGACTGTAGGCTGTACCAGTGGGATCACCCTAGTCTTCAGTACTGCTTAAATACCATTTTCTATCCAATCACTTGCAGGGGAAATGGAAGGCAATGACTTGAGCTCCCTATACTTCTCCCTATAGGCCACATGCATGGTTCTGACCAGATTCACCCAATTCCTATACTTCAGTTTGTGAGTGTGCACTCAGGCCATTGAAAATGCATTACCATGTTAATTCCATTGGAGGTTTTTGTGGTGCATGTCTTACGGTGAATCTAACCTCTCCGATAAAGCAACTGATACAAGTGACAATGTGTCTGCGGACATGATTTGCATGGGGACTGGACAGCACTGTATTATCAGTCATGTCTGGTGAATACTTTGAGGATACTCTTTCAGCATATGCTCTATTGTCTTCATAATGCTTTACAGATTAAGACAGAAACTCATTCGGTTATTATTCAAATGCAGTAGCCAGAACCTATCAGTTGTCTGCTATTTTTTTTTT
This sequence comes from Sardina pilchardus, assembly GCF_963854185.1. NCBI lineage: Eukaryota > Metazoa > Chordata > Actinopteri > Clupeiformes > Clupeidae > Sardina > Sardina pilchardus. Next base: position 27,949,449 of record NC_085005.1, read on the forward strand.
TAACTCTAGAAGTTTAAATGATGTGTAATAGCTTCTCAACAACAAATGAACTCAGCCACTTCTGCTCCTTACACCACAGAAAAGATGGCTATTTTGTTTTTTATATGAGTCATTTGCATAATGAAAGTAGCACTTGGCATGATCCTGGTCAGCAGAGAAGTACCATCACCCTGGTATTATATGCCCATAAATACTACTCATGCATTAGGCCTCTGGCAACGCTTTGGATGAGGAGTGCTGTAGTCGGGACAGAGAGGGGAAAACACAACAGAAAAAGATAATGTAGACAAACACCGTTTTTGTGATTCAACACAAAAGCTAATTACATGCATTATGAAACTAGAAAATGCGATGCATTTCACAGCAGTAAAACAAGACATTCAGGCAGAGCACTCAGGTGCAAATGGCTTTAACTCAGTTTAATGAGTGACTGTTTGTCTTTGCATATTCTGGGTGGTATACCGCTCCTTTGAAAAAAAAGAATAGAAAATGTAAACAAATGTTGCAGAGACTTAGGAGAGGAAGAGGAAAAACATTCAGTTGGATACAATTAGCATACCATTAACTTGACAGTCTATTGCCTTCTCATTTCAGCAGGTGAGCAAACAACGAAGCGCAAAATGGTAATATGCCTGTAAACTAAATCTAAAAGTGCCTGTGACTTTCACCCTCAACACCTACTGTAAGTCCTTGCCATTATGACACTAGTTTCACTGGTGAATATTTTATCGTAGGTCAAGGATGTTAACCTCTGTTGAGACTTGTTGTCGAATTTGAAACCACAAACAAACAAATAAGCAAATGAAAACAAGCCAAACCAAAGACAGTATTCCAATTAGACTATGCATGTTTTATTGGTCTCTGTCATAGAGATAAAGTGGGGCGCGTACGCAGTGGTGGTGGTGAATACATGCCGACAAGACAACCTACAGTAGTGCTGGCAGAACACTGACAAGCGTCTGTGTCCGGCTGTGGCGTCTGCTGGGTGTCGGCCGCTCACTAGCGCCGGAGAGACACTCACTGAGGCGCTGCCGAGGGTGCTGCCCGGGCGGGCGCGGAACTCAGCGCTGAGGGGTGGAATAGAACTTACTAAAGCTTAACCCATTAAGGCCTAAAGCGCCTGGAAAAAAAGCCTGTAAAACCTAAGGGCGATTTCAGGAAAAACCCCAAAAGCCTGAAGTTTTTCTGGAAATTCAGCAATTGTGTCAACGCCTACTAAGTTATTGATTTCTCAGCCTCTGTAGGAGATAGAGACAAAATTCAAAAAGTATTTGAGAGCTTACACCTGTGGCTTTCCTGGGAAATTGAGTTTATTTAGTTACACCTTCACAAAAATAAAACATGTACTGTGTCAGTGCAGGAACAGCACTATTTCATCAGAAACGAGTGCATTTTCCACAGCTTGTCATTCTGATTGACATCTGTTGACTGGTTATATATTATTAGTATGGTCAGAATTTACTGATAGGCTTACACAAGCTGTAATAGTTTCAAAAAGTGACTGTGTTTACTATATTCCAAAAATGTAGGCAAATTGGGGCCACCACCTTGACGCTATCAGTAATATTGAATAATGTGTGATCATTGACAGTCCTGGTGATCCTAGTCTCTGCTTGACCCTCCACACACATACAAAATGATGGCTTGTCATGTTTCTATTTCATATTTTGAATTCATAAACTCCATATATTTTGTTAATAGTTTATAGTATTTTATGATCTGCATAATTACTTATAGCTAAAAAATATTCAGTAATTTGAAAATTATATTTTTTTAATATTGCACTTGTCTTGACGTTACAGTGGTGATATGTACTGTAGGTCTAATTGAGTGCCTGTCACTTTAAGAGGAACGTGAAAGTTAATTAGATTTCACTCTCAAGGATTTTGGCTAGAGGAAAATAATCGCGCATAGTCTCATGATATGTTTTCATTATGTTTCCGTCATTAGATAAAATAAATGTTCGAAAAACTAACAAGCCAAAGAAAATATGCCTGGGATATGTGTTTTGCAATGTTGATTTCTATGATTTTGGTGAGTACTACATTAATTATAGAACGTGCACATTAAAAAGACTCAGAGTGCTACATGATACAACACACGTCTTGTGGTGATGTTCCGCCTTTTAAAAGCAGGTGTAGCCTAATCCGAATCAGGGTTAAATCCATCAATTAGACAAACAGAGTCAGTAGGGTATCAGTTTTGCAACCTACCAGCCCTATGTATGTCAAATGCAGGCAACATGAGGGAGGGAGCGCACCAAAGTCAATAATGAACGAATCCGAGAAACTCCTCAAAGTCATACCTTCCGATATCTCCTCGCTATCAAAGTCCTCCACGGGTGTTCGAAAATTTTAAAAACAATGTCACAAGGAACAAGACTACAGGACACTCCCTCGTGTCTATTCTGATGCATTTCATTGGCCCAGAGGCCGATAACTGATGCAAAAAAACCCTTAAATGCTAAAATTGACTTATACGCTTTCCCGGCTTCAATGGTAGAACGACGCAACAGCGCTCCCGGCCTTAATGGTAGAAATGCGCCAATGCTTTCCCGGCCTAAATGGGTTAAATGACATCTACACAAGCATTCCAAAAATATATGATATAGCCTACGTAATGTGATCTGTCGCCCTCGTAATATTATTATCAGGGGACTCTCTGGGGGCCCCCTGTCAGTGCTGGGCCCTTAGAATTGGCCTAACCCCCACCCATCCCCCAGTGGTAATTTATAATTCAGGATGGGCACTCGCTGATGTGGGGCTGATTATTGAGAGTACTGACTACGTCTATAGTAGGAGCAGACTGCGCTGTTGCTGTCAGAATCAGTCTGAGGTGTAACATCCATACCTGGTTTGGCCCATGTTATGCCAGGTAATCAGGATCACTGAGTGCGTGTCCATAATCTGTCAAGTGTTGCTGGAATGAGTGAGGGTGGGGGGAGTATATACTGTGTCCAGTATTGCTGGAATGAGTGAGGGTGGGGGGAGTATATACTGTGTCCAGTATTGCTGGAATGAGTGAGGGTGGGGGGAGTATATACTGTGTCCAGTATTGCTGGAATGAGTGAGGGTGGGGGGAGTATTTGCAGCCAGGTGTGCGTCAACATGTGCGTCAACATGTCAACACACGATCGCAAGAGGAAACGAATCGTTACTATACATTTTCTGCTTCTTGTTTTCTGCATCTGAAAAGTTCGGAGAGCTACCAACATGACGGCAATATTCCTTGAATGCAACGTGTGTGCCCGAGCCCTATGGAGCAACTCCAGATCAAACTTTCCACCCTCAAATATTGTGTGCGCAGGGTAAATTCGGGCTGGGTTCCAGATAAACACTTTACATGTATACCGGTAGCAAAGCACAGAAGAGGCATATGATAAACACAAGGAGGATATTGCATAAGGCCTCTTAATCACAGTAGTAAACGCTTTGTTTTGCTTGTCAGCTTTGTTGCTCTATCGCTAAAAGAAACAAAGGCCTTGAACCTTGTCAACCTAGTAATCATGCAATTATGACCAAGTGCATCTGGATGTGACTCTGTCATATCCTTTTATACTGTGCTGGATTATTGCATGAGGCATGTTCGAGCCTTGATTTCATAACTTTGGGAGAGTGGGCAAGTGTGATCCTCTCATCCTGTTATGAAAAAAAATAAATAAGAGGATGACAGTCTTATTTCCTCTGAGACCTCCGCGTCCCATATCTTGAATAAAAATCTAACAAAATCAATTATTCCCCTGAACATGTAATTGGGAGTCTAAAGCAGAACATCAAACAGTCTGCCGTCTGATGGCTTTGGGATTGACTTTTTTTTCTCCACGCCTGCTACGAATTGCCTTGTGAGATTGCATAAGGGGTATTGAAATCCTTTAATTGAGCTCCTCTCTGTTATGATTGCAAACTGATTAAATATAATTTGGTGTGGGTCTGATTTTGTTTGCTTGTTGCCTTTAATTAAAAGCTCCTTTTTTCTCTTTTGGACGGAGGATTAGCGTAACACGCCGTCCCTCTGATAAGTGATTTGCAGGAGTGGGCCCCTCGGATAATTAATCGCCTGTCTAAACATTTTTCGAAATTGCATGGCTGTCATTTAATACGTCTCACTGGCCGACCTTGCAGCCAACAGAGCCACGGCGTCAGCCGCTTCTCTCCATCGCTCGCTCACTGTCAGCCGTGTTTGTATCAGATGTCATTATTACATTCAGATAACAGCTGTCTATCATTCCACCCAATATGGCGCTCGCTCGACGCTCGGTCGCCTCGGGGATCAATATGACATGACCCCAGCCTCCCTCGCCACTGCTACCTGCCACCGCCGCGCTGCGCCGTGCCGCCGTCTGCACAGGAGTCAGCGTTTCTCTTGATTGCAGGTTGCAGACCCCGGCCAGTGATTAATATCAGTTATACAACAGTTAGGTCCGGTCGAACGATTTAGCAATATCTGATTGGACGAGACGCGTTCTATCAGTGGTGATATTAACCGATATCACCACTGGTGACTCTTCACAGCTAATAATCACTCCGCGACGTTGATTCTTCGCTTTGATTTAACCAGAGACGGCATTCCATGTTCTTTGACTTAGCAGTTGCATAGCAACCACAAGAGTTCTGAGCTAGGCCTACTTCGCATAGCGGAGGAACTGGGCTAAATAAAACGATGCCAAATAATAATTATCCTTCCTAAAAATGCACTCGGGTATCTTTTTTTTGTTGGCAATGGAACTGTTGTATAAAAGCATTATCGCACTCGTGGTCGTGGTGTTGTTGGCCAATATCGCCACGGCTGTAGTTACCTACGGCACTCAGCCTTCGGCTTCGTGCCTGCGGCGAACCACAGCCGTGGCGATATTGGCCAACAACACCACTCCCACTCGTGCGATAATGCTTAATTAACTCGCCACACAACTGATTTTTATCCATCACGGAGTGGCCAATGGCTCTGGGAGAGCACAGTTTGTTGTGTGGAGTCAGTGGCCCACTCGAACATTATCCCATGCTGTGTGAGATGGACAGTGAGTGAGGAGTGAATTATTTTCCAAGTTCCTTCTAGAATTCAATGCAAACGATCTATAGTTTCAGTGTTCTGTATACAGTCTGTGGGGAAAATCTCGGAGGGTAATTGTCTCATCATAATGCGGAACTCTCAGTTCACCGAACATTCTAATCACATATTTGTGACCGTACCCCTCAACAGGTTAAAACGTAAAAGGACTTGCTCATAATGCTTTAGCTAATGCACGCGTAAAGCCTATATCATAAATCCTTGAAAACGACCAGATAAGTGTTGACTTCTCATGTGTGCACACTGTTTAGCACTACAACGATTGTGATACAGTATGTGATTCACTATGTTAGGGCAGGTTTTGGAATTATACTGTAGTTTTTTTCCCTCATGGTGATTATCTCAAACTACATCTTATACAAAACTCCCCTGACTGCTCTGCCTTTTGGTTCTGTAGCAGTCGTCTCCGAGTGTATGTTGTGATGCACACTGAATAGCAAACAGGTTCTTGCACTTGCCAGCCAGTCAGCCAGCCAGCCAGCCAGCCACGGCACGCACGGCACGGCAGCGGTCTGAGACCTTGTCCTTGTGGAGCAGGAAGCGGATTCTCACCCCGCCGGCGCTAGTTAGTTTATCACTGATGCGGCCGGAGCCGCGTTCCTCCATTTATCATCCGCGACTGGCCGAGAAGCAAAGAGGTAGAGAAGACCTTGGCGGTGGGCGCCGCTTTGTCATTTACAGCAAGACCGGGCGCAACTGTTTAATGTTGGTGGGCTTCCTGTTTTCCTGGGGTCGGGGGCGGGGGGGGGGGGGTGGGGGAGAATGTGTCGTGAAGATTGATGACAAGAGAGCATGTTGTGGAGACAGATGACAGGCGCACTCCAGTGCTGACGCTGGTGTCATGTTAATGCCATCGCACGGCTTTAGTTATGACACAGTATGATGTGAGACTAAACCTCATGCTTGAAATGCTTCACTGCATGACGCTACAAGGCCTATATTACAAAGATGACAAATGTGTCATACGGCACATGTTCACTTTGCACCAAAGACCACGGGGTGTGAGATCAAAAACAGACATTTGTTATTGGCTCTGGAACGTGGAGGCAAAAATATTGACAGTCTGCTTGAAGCGTTGAACAGTTGTGTTATCGTATTTCAGATCCACTGCTGCAGACTTTTCCAAACACCACACTGGACCTTCCAGAGAGAGAGAGAGAGAGGAGAGAGAGAGAGAGAGAGAGAGAGAGAGAGAGAGAGAGAGAGAGAGAGAGGGAGAGAGAGAAGAGAGTGATGCTGTAGTGACTAGATCAGACAGTATGGCCAGGGCTGCTGTGAAGAGAATCATGACCTTTGCTGTGGCAATCTGAGTGCCTCACCAGCGACTCAATCTACCCGCATGATATATCTCTGCATACAGTAGCTTTTCCATGTAAACACAATGGCCACGTTTTCCAGGAATGCGCTCCACTAATTGAATTATAGTCCCAGGCCTAGTAAATATGAACAAGCATGCGTTGAAGGTCATTAAGGATTTTAATGCGCTGCCATACAGTGAGAGAGCATGCTAATGAGCATTTAGGTATGCATAGCATGTGTATGTTAGGGTCAATAGCCTGAAGCGCTCTGTCAGACACATCAAACTGGAATCAGACAATGTTGCTGCCGCTGTGACATAAGAGGTGAGAGCATGCAGTGTGCTTAGTGTTGAGGAAATAATGCAGATGCAGATTGCTGTGACATTTACATTTCCAGAGCTGTTTCAGCCAGTCTGGGCAAATCGTGCGTTGGCCTTACCTATTAACCCCGATCACTCAAAAACACTAAAAGCATCTAAAATGACTTTACCATGACATTACAGTAAAAGGCATATTTGGGGAATTGCAGGAAATCATTTAAATGGGAGCAGTTTAGCATTTCAAATGAGTTAAATATATGTAAAAACACAAAAACATACAAAACAACAATGTGCAGCAACAATCTGTTTAAGCTGTTATGAATAAATTACATAACAACACATCGTTTTACTGATCTTCAAAATATACATTGTTTCATTGCATATCAGATAGGAATACAAAATGTCAAGTTAAGTTAAGAAATGTTTTTCTACTTCATTTTGAGGAAACTCTGGTCTCTTTTATAATCAAATTATTTCATACACAGAGTGAAAATGGCACTGTCTGCTGACACAGAGAATTCTTAAAGGGACTTGACTCATACTAATGTTTGTAAGTCTTGTTCAATTCCCTCAACGCAAATCCACACTTCCACATCTCAGAAATAATTATCCTTTATGATACAGTTACATCGTTTAAGAACGCAGAATCTAATAAGGATCGTCAAACCACAGGGACCTAATCTATCTTCACAGCTCCAGAACACAGACACGATGAATTGCATTACAATGGCTGAGACAGTCACTGGAAACAAATTGTATCCCCCATTTCCCTAGCTGCATAGGCAGTCTAAATTAGGCTAAAAGTCAAATTGAACAGAAGGAATTTAATAATTGTTCACTGCATTCTCTATAGGAGCAGCAGTGCGATGGAGTTTTTTTTTTTCTGTCTGCTTCGTCAAAACAAAATGGCATCTTTATTGTACTCAGAGGATGGGCACCACCAGACCTCAAACCTGAATGCAACCTCGCAAGATGAATCTGTTGGCAGTACCTCGGCATTGAGTCGGCAACTACAACAAGGTGATTTATTTGATGACTCCAACATTGGTGTTTAATTTATCGCATCTTCCTTTGACTTCCTTTTCTTTCCCCCCTGCACACAAAGCCATTGGTTCAGTGAGAGGATCCTGATAGCTGGGGTTGATATTCACCAGAGCTTTCCCACAGGGCCTGCAGAGTACATGCCCAGATAACTGCTACACGTGTTACCTTCAGCAAGGGTAGATACAAAGCCAGATGAGTATGGGCCACCCTTTGTTTCCCTATAATTAGCTGCGGTCCATTGTGCATGTCCATTTTACTTCCAGAACAATACATAATTATTTGTCATTATTAGGTGGAGGTTTGTATTGTTGTATTGAGAACACACATGTTAAATTAGGGTCCCAGTCATGGCCTATGTGTATGGTAATATCTACAGTACATACACAAGTATAGACACGCTCTAATCATTTACCGTAACATATTTTTGTTTTAATACTTGACATATGTTTATTTATCACTTTAACACACATAAAATATGTGTAACACTGATAGCTAATAACACTGATCTTGACCTTCTGTGTATCTGTAGTGATTGTAGTAAACTGTGGAGTACAGTCAATGATAGTGACTGACGAACAAAATGACAGCTGATGATCATAACACAGATACTGTCATATAAGTGCATGCCTCACATACAGTACGACAACTGCATCTACAGTACATTCTTTGCACAAAGGCCTGGAACACCAGCTGTAAACGTTTCTGTCTCGGCCAGCTGGGCAGATCTTACAGTATATCTCTTCCTTTTCAGTTACCCTCCTGTCTGACTCCTGTGGGTGGAGTGGAGGGTGTCTGTGTTTGACTTTTCTATGCCACATTGCCTCAACAGTAGGATTGTGGAAACCATGCGTGTTCTCCAGGCACTTCCTCATGTGAAGCATGAGGAGTTCTTTGCACAGATCCATGATGAATGACAAACATGTGTAGGTCACACCACCACACCTGTCAACATTTAGACTAAAACAAAAACAGGAGATTCCTAAATCACTAATTTTGTTTACACTTTAACCCCTGTATGTATGAAAACTGAAAGAGCGCATCTATTTTGCAGAGAAATACATTCGCCTTGTAAAAGCAGGTGTTAATTCAAAATGTGGTTAAATGCATCAATAAGAGAAACTTTCAAAGACAACAATCGCTATTCAGAGCACCGGTTTTGTGTCTTTGTACTACATTAAAAGCAACCTTCATTGGTTTTTCGAATGTCTTACTCTTAGATTTGACCATTCTTCCATAGCCTGCGTGCACAAGTAGTTTGAGTAGAACTACTGCTCTTCATTATCTTCCTGCTTTGTTGACATCTTATCACGTATTGTATTATTTTATAATCGCTAAATGTTTGATTGATTGAATCACTTGATTGTATCAGTCTTAAAGGCACAGTGCTTGATATCAGTCTTAGAGTGCTTGATCATCTCAGGTTTAAAGCCGAAGCTTGATTACAGTATGTACTTTGCAGTGATATAATTGACTGGGGGCATGAACATGGGGTCTCATAAACAGGCCTCCAGAGTCTAGTGCTGTAGCTGCCTGGCTGCTTTAGCCGTTGGCTGCAGCAACTGAAGCAAGGCAAAACTGATGGGGTTTTTTTTCCGTTCCATCAGTACTCAGTGAGAATGGAGATCTATGTAAAAAATCATCGGAATTCCACTTTTAAGGCTCAGTTCTCCATTCTAAATAAAGCACAGCTTTTTCGAATTCAGAGCATTGTACCTTACGGCCCTCTTGATGTCTTTTCTGATTCACAAAAACAAACAAACAAACAAACAAAAAACTCCACACAGATCTGGCACTGTACCATACCGTGCCAAACACACAGATCTGGAACTCTTCTGGGGTGCCTCCGCAATCAGAGACTCCATTCTCTATATTGTAAGCCAGTGTGGCATCAAAATGAGTTTGGAGCCATTGGGTTGCTCTAAGGCAGTGTGTGAGGCTTCAGGGCATAGACCTTAGGGAAGAGATTGGGATTTAGCCTTTGGGTTGCTCTAAGGCAGGGGTCTTTTTTCCCTCCCAGAGCTACGTTGACCAAATAAAATGGCCGTCTAATGTTTTATGCTATCAGTAGTAGCATGTATCCATATACAGTAGCTGGTCTCCGCCCAAACCATGCAGCTGAATAAGCTCCTATCAATTCCTTTACTCCTTCTCTGTTAGTGGCTGTGGACTTCCATTGATAGGAATTTTTAGTACCAAGTTTACCAAATACTGTGTTATCAGATTAATGAACATTTTCCTTCACCAGTAAAGGCTTCAAAATCCATGTCCTGACTTGCCACAAAGAGACCCTTGCTCTAAGGTCATGTCCTCCTCCGCCGTCTCTAGTTATAGGGTGCCTCTCATTTGGGCTTTTATATGTTTTATACGGGCCTCGATCCTCACTGATCTACATAAAGAATGATGGGGCGAAAACAATGGGATAGTCTATCCAGTGTTAGTTATAGATCAGTGGGAACGCCCCTCGAGGATCGAGCATCGAAGATCGAGGAGGCATGTTGAGAAGCACCTATAGATACGACACCAACGATCCTCACAGCCAGAGTCCTGTGCCTGACGTTGATTGGTTGAACACCTGTCCGCAGAGACACGTCTGGAGCCTGAAGGCTATAAGTTGGAACGACGCCTCCTAGTGGACACGAAGTGGAATGGCAGCAGCAGCTACCACTAGAGTAAGCCAGACGGGCCTAGTCAAAGAGATGCAGGAGAATGTCATGGGTAAAGGGCTGCTGTGTAGAGCAGACTAAGATGTTTAGATGATAATTATGTCTGAACTCAACAATACAAAGACTGGCTCTGGATCATACCAGCCAACACTCCCGTTTTTTCCGGGTGTCTCTCGTATTTCAGTCATCTCCCCGCACCCTTCCGCCTCGTTATTTCTCCCGGAAAACTCCCTTAATTTGTATGACCATCAAACTTTATTTTCAAATCATGGACCCATTCATTTTTTCCGTTAGTCTGAAATTTCCCAGGTTGCCAGATTGCGCATGAAATACACCCTACACAAACATAATCACTTACTTTCAATGTCAACCTTCATAAAACCTGGCAACCCAAAATTAGAATAAGGAAGTGGATGCACACTCCACAGGCACCGAGTCTTCCAAGCAAGCACGCTAGTTGAATACGCCAGAACTAGCTGTTGTCAATTTTATAGGGAAGAAATTTAGTGATTTACACATCACATAAACTGTTCTTGAGTGATGTTGATACACAATTGGCAACTTGTGTCTTTGGAACATCATCTGACAGTAGCTTTGGTGTTTTGGAGGAAGGCTGCAGGCAGATGGATACGTAACTGACATGCGTATCTCTTTCAGTAACATTAAGGCAACGACTGAAATGGAGCGTTGCAAGGAGTGTATGGAACATGTTAAATATGCAAACACTGATACTGTGTAACCACTGGACACTTTGAAAGTTAGGATAGCAGCCTGCTTTTTTTCTTCTCTGGGACTAGCTCAACATTGAATCCAAATTCACAGGCAGAATGTGTGACTTGTTCTACTGAAGAGACCCCACAATGGTCAGCTTTTTGTCATGAAGCTTTTCAGCCAGAGGGACACAAGTGAAGAAATGATCCAATGTGATGTTGTGACCTATGATAATTAATAATGAAAAATGATTCTATTATTTTACCTTTTCAACATCATATCTTACTTATAAACAAATCTGTTTCTCAATGAACTGCTGGTAATGAAACTAAACATTAAGCTACTAAACGCATATCTAGACACTGATCTAGATCATTCATTGCTGTATTCTGTACTTTACAGAATCACTCTGATTCCGCAGTGCAACTGTTGGAGGTTTTCTTTCCTCCTCCAAAGCTCCTCTGAGCCTCCTCTCCAGGTTGTCTCCCTATTGTATGTAGACCAATTGATGCTGCACATTTAGGCCTGTACTCACTCAAGAAAAGTTCCACATGTTCAGACATTTTCACATTCATATTCAACATTAAGATATGCATGCACATGCATCAATTCACCTTAATGAATACTGCACTGCCCAGTGGTGAAATACTAAACCCACCATGGACATTGTATTCATTGATCCCTGATTCTGTACATCAACTGGGGACGGCTAACAATTGAAGTGTATTAAGCCACATCCTGAACACCCCATACTTTAGCCATACATACATGTATATTCAATGGAGAAACATTTGGCTCTTACTAGTTCACATGCAGACACATACGGTATGCTTTTCAGTAATGCTACGCCATCCTGACCAGCATTTGATTGTGTGCAATTTCTCCCCAGATAAAAGCTTTCGTTAATTGGAGATGATGCTGCAGAAAAGATTTGCAAAAGCAATGAAATTCCTGGAAGTTAATCCACCCAGAAAACGCTGATTAAAAATGGATGACATGCTGACAATGTGGCATAATTTTTCATACACACCCCTTTGTAAACTATATGTTTTCCCTTCCCTCATTATTTCAGGACTGTAATTATAGACCCAAGCGAGCCATATTAGAAGGAGAAGGGGAAAGGGCTGATGATTGAAAATTATGAATTCTCATGCATTCTTCATAAAACGGGAAGTGTGTGTGTGTGCGCGTGTGTGTGGGTGGGTGGGTAGGTGGGTGAGTGGGAGTGGGGGTCTTAATTGAACCAGCAATTCGAGGCACCGTTCCTTTCCATGCACTTGGTCTCAAGAGGATACCTTTTTCTGAGTCTACAGAGCCGGAGGCTGGGGGAATATGGCATGAGGCAAATAGGCAACCAGGTAATTAAAGACGCGCCAACAATAAAACAGCCGCGGCAAAAAAAACGAGAGAGTAAAAGTCCCAGGACCTTGCAATCAACAATAAAACACTCACAGCTTAGAGAGACGGCAATAAAAGCCAAGCCCACAGAAAATATTGCCTTTATAAAAGGGATGTAACAGGGGAGGAGTGTACACAACCTTGGACGGGGGTTGGATATAGTTTAAGGAGTCAAACTTTCTTGGTCTTCGTTCCATCTAACTGTATTGCATTGTCTAAAAGAGAGCCATAGCCTGACTGCTTTTCTACTTGACCTTGATTTAAGGAGTCATCGTATTATCTCATTCACAGTTTGAGAAGAGACAGGGTTTTTTATGGTATTTGTTCGTGATAGTTCTACATGACCCTGAATATAAGTACGTCATTTCAACAATTTGTCAGTTTTAGGCGTCTTTACCCAATGATATTCTTCTGTGACATTCAATGCCAAAAAATAACAACAAAAAGAGACAGGGCTAACCATTTGAGTATTCTGCAGAGAAAGCCTGTGCCCTTTCAGTGAGATGAATCTCCATACTATACAGTATAAGTATAGTAAATGAAACCTTCCACAAGTCAAAAGCATTATACAGAGAACACATCAGCTGTTTCTTCTCAGCAAAACCACTAGCAGTCTAGCAGTAGTTTAGGCTGGGTGAACCCTGCCTGAGTTTAGTGTTTAACCATCATTCCAAAACGTTTGGTTTCACTGTCCTTTCGCATAATCGGGCAATTGATCTGAGTGACTGCTGGATATCATTGCAATCCCCTAACTAATTTCGAGCTGCTAATACTAGCCTGTGCTGAACAACCAATTTTCAATAATTATAGTCCTCCCTCTAAAGCAAGCTTGTACCTAGAACACTTAATTTAGAATGAATTTGTTATTATGGCAGTATGGCATCAATTGTGCTGAATCAATATATCACATATGAACAAGATACCTTCAGACCAAGGAATGTGTTTTTTGAGCCACCTGCAAACATTTCATTTTTCACATCATATTGGATTTCTATTTTTAAGGCATACAAGAAACAAGAATAAAGAGGGAGATATATGTATGAGCTCTGGGCTGGCTACTGTAATAAAGCTAAATTAGCCCTGAAACATAATGACGATGCAATAGTAATGAACATTTAGTCCATTTGGGATAGAATGTCTGTTCTGTTAGAATGACACTGTTAATGACTGTTAATGAATTCTTTTATAGTGTTGAGTTGGTAAATATCAAGCTGAATGAAAACTCTTTTACTGTATATTATGTATGTTTAATGGAAACAACTTTTATTTTCATTTTGGATCATCAATATCAGAAATGGGCCCCCCGGCAAGGTTCATGGTAATTTATTTTCAAATGAGCTTTGACTGATCATCTTGTAACCAATGACTGATATGAGATCAACAAGTGCATGTGATATCTAACACCCAGCCCATTCCAGCTATAATGACATTTACTAATGACAAAAGATAATGGATGTCTCAGATCCTCAGATAACTAAAGTATCGTCTGATCCGTCTTTGACTGGCAGCTAATTAAAGTAGCATTTGCTTGACAGGTTATCGTTTCTCAGTGAAATGTCACACAACGTTGTATAGAAGTGGTGACCACACTATTGGAACGATGACGGGTCAGAATGGATGGAGGTACACACACCTCCATTGAGCGGTGATACAGATGAGGATGAAAACCCCCACCACACACACACACACACACACACACACACACACCATCTCACTATGATGGAGCAGGTGTCAATTGTCTCGTTAACAGCAGGCCTCTGAATAGCACTGGCTGGCGGCGGGCTGTGTGGTGGTGTGTAATCTGTCTGTAGCCCAGGAGATTGCAAAAACAGAGCCGTCTCTGTGGCAGGGACTTCAAAAGGAGCCCTGACATCTCAACAAAACAATATTCCTCACAAGTCCACATTAATAAACCAGAGCTGGTCTAACATCTAAGCCAATAGTCAGCTTTTATTTGATGAAGAACATGCATAATAATGACTTAACCCCTCTAAAACCACAGAACACTGTACACATTCACAAAAGAAAACTCTGAAAGTGAAAAAAATGTGGTGTGACTTACCATCAAGTCAGACAGGACAGGGGAAGAACACCTGAAAGCTGCAGAAAGCAACAACTCTTGGCTCTCCCATTTGCACAAAATAGCTCTCAGGATACCTGAAAATATCAGACATGGGTTCATGATTACCAAAGATGGAACAGCATCAACATGAAAACAAAGAAAATTACAGTATTACTTTCTGCAGTAGAATCCAAACTGAGGAGAGTACATAGATGGAGGTTATGTGGTACAACAACCCGATCTCACAACCAATGCGTATGAAATCGTACGCAACTCGAGACCGAAAATGCGTATGAATTCATACGCAAATCCAGTGGGTCACACATGCGCAGTAGCTTATATATCAGCTAGAGCGAGAGCAACACGGCCGCATGCTGGCCGCACGGCCACCTGTCAAACTCATTTTTTAATTCAGAAATAAGTTTCGTTAAAAATAAATAACTAGTGATGTAGCCTAATATAGACGAATTAATTAAATTTCTGTTTGATAGCAATTCTTTAAACGTGATAATTGGCTAATCTGTTGGTGATGATGCCGAAGGTTTACGTTTGTAATACATTTTTAGAAATCAGCGTTTTTTTTAAGTTTTGACCCATGTTTTAGTTTCTTTTAAAAATTGAGTGCCACTAATAAAGCCAGCATTTGTGTATTTAGAGGGCGATCAAGATAACGATTTTAAATAGCCTTCATAATTAAATATTCCTTCGTGGCGAATGTCAAGTTAATTAATCTTAGACATTTCAACACGTTGACGTTTCCTGATGTCATTACTTTGCGACACTGTCAGCTTGCTGCTTGCTGGTAGGCCTACTGCCCATGTTGATAAAATAAACCTCTCTCTGCCTGTTGTAAGTAGACGCGAAAATATGTATTTTGTTGTTTGTTTACTTTCATGCTTTTCTAATTACTTGGTTATTTATTCGTCCCTGCTCATTTGCCGTAGCTTGTTGAGTTAGTCTTTTGAACATGAGCTCAATTATCATTATGCTAGCCTTACAGAATGCACTCGTTAGGGTGATGTTGTGGTCAGCGGCAGCCCTGGTAAATTGGTGCAAAAGCATGTATTTTTGCATGATCAATTAAAATCATGCCCTCTCTCAGCCGCTAATTCCAACTGTTGCAAGTGGAAGAAATCAAGGACATCACGTCTACTACTAGCCTACGTGCAAAGACAACAGCTGGCAGCAGTGTGACCGGGAAAATGCGATGAGCTGTCATGTGACACACGCAAACACAAGAAAGCGGAAACGCATGATGGAGCGAGAGCCACAGTGGGGTAAGTCATTCGTCTTTTTATCTATCCCGACTGCAGCACTTTACATATCCCACATCTCTTCGTGCACAACACTCGACATCTTACACACACACACACACACACACACACACACACACACACACACACACACACACACACACCTGACTGCCCTCCTTACCCCACCTTAACCTAACTCCCCCACTTCACTGCATCATAGATCATCAAGACCTCCCCAACCCACAACAGTTTATCCTTGTCTCACCTATACAATATGTCAATGAATAGTTGTGATAAAATGAAAAAGGAAAGAAAAGTGGCCTGATGTGTTGTATAGGGATGGCTCTGCAATGTTTTCTATATTTATTTAGTTTTTTCTTTTCATTTCATCATGTTTTCACAGGTCCTTGGTCCATTTCCCGTGAGGTAAATTCAGTCTCTGCATTTAACCCAATTTAACCGAATTAGTGAACACACACAGCACACAGTGAACACACAGTGAGGTGAATCACACACTAACCCAGAGCAGTGAGCTGCCTGCCCAACCAGCCACGCTCGGGGAGCAGTGAGGGGTTAGGTGCCTTGCTCAAGGGCAAGGGACTGGTCGGGGATCGAACCGGCAACACACACCAGTCCCTTTTACATTGCTTTTACTGTGGTTTTGCTATGGTAGATATGGTTGTTGCTGCTCTGCTAAATATAGAAACCAACTGTACAAGCTTGAAGCCCTAACCAGTAGGCTACGACTGCCCCTTTTGTCCTTTTGCCCTCCCCCTCCCCCTGCTGATTGGCCTGCACCAAGGGCCCGGTGTAGGCCAACCTTTTAAATCCATGGAGCTGCAGTTGTTCGCTCTCTCCCCTGATGCCGGCCTAAGTCTATTAGTTGTTGGAATTCGTTGTGTTATTCTTTATCCTTAGTAGATCTATAAAGTTTTTGTTATATTTGATTATTGTAAATAAATTATTCATGTTCTATTGTGAACCTCTCGTGTGTCTCCCATCTTTGTCACAGGTGTGTTTTCCTGAAGAGGCTGAAACATGCTGACACCTCAGTCCTTGCTTCCATTAACAGCTGTGTTATGGAGCGCATCCTCGGGTTAGGATGTGCTAACCCACATCATGGTCTTCTGCAGCGGGTGGATACAGAGGACAATCGGCAGGTATTTTACATGACTTTTACATTGCTTTTACATTGCTTTTACTGTGGTTTTGCTATGGTAGATATGGTTGTAGATATGGTTGTTGTCTCAAATAAAATACATATCTTATTAGTGCATAGACTGATGTTTCAGAAACTGCTAATGGTCTGACAACTAATACTTTAAAAAAAAAAAAATTACTGGAAAAATATATTAAATAACCAAAAAAATGCCCTAAGACATGCACCTACCACGTATGAGGTCAGTTTTTTGCATGTAGTAGAGTGAGATATGGCTTTCCATACATGAAATGACATCTACTCATTGAGAGCTTTCAGAAAATATATGACCTATGGTACCTAGGTGTACGTATCCCAGCGTTGCACCTCAAAATGTACTGACTGTGAGTTCAGCTGGCCAGTTTGTTATATGCGCCTACCACGTATGAGTTCAGTTCTTTTGCATGTAGAAGGTTGAGATATGGCTTTGCATACATTAAATGACATCTATTCTTTAAGAGCTTTCAGAAAATGTATGACTTATGGTACCTAGGTGTACGTATCCCAGCGTTGCACCTCAAAATGTACTGACTGTGAGTTCAGCTGGCCAGTTTGTTATACGCGCCTACCACGTATGAGGTCAGTTCTTTTGCATGTAGAAGAGTGAGATATGGCTTTGCATATATTAAATGACATCTATTCTTTCAGAGCTTTCAGAAAATATATGACTTATGGTACCTAGGTGTACGTATCCCAGCGTTGCACCTCAAAATGTACTGACTGTGAGTTCAGCTGGCCAGTTTGTTATACGCGCCTATCACGTATGAGGTCAGTTCTTTTTCATGTAGAAGAGTGAGATATGGCTTTGCATACATTAAATGACATCTATTCTTTAAGAGCTTTCAGAAAATATATGACTTATGGTACCTAGGTGTACGTATCCCAGTGTTGCACCTCAAAATGTACTGACTGTGAGTTCAGCTGGCCAGTTTGTTATACGCGCCTACCACGTATGAGGTCAGTTCTTTTGCATGTAGAAGAGTGAGATATGGCTTTGCATACATTAAATGACATCTATTCTTTAAGAGCTTTCAGAAAATATATGACTTATGGTACCCAGGTGTATGTATCCCAGCGTTACACCTCAAAATGTACTGACTGTGAGTTCAGCTGGCCAGTTTGTTATACGCGCCTACCACGTATGAGGTCAGTTCTTTTGCATGTAGAAGAGTGAGATATGGCTTTGCATACATTAAATGACATCTATTCTTTAAGAGCTTTCAGAAAATATATGACTTATGGTACCTAGGTGTACGTATCCCAGCGTTACACCTCAAAATGTACTGACTGTGAGTTCAGCTGGCCAGTTTGTCATAGGCGCCTACCATGTATGAGGTCAGTTCTTTTGTATGTAGAAGAGTGAGATATGGCTTTGCATACATTAAATGACATCTATTCTTTAAGCGCTTTCAGAAAATATATGACTTATGGTACCTAGGTGTGCGTATCCCAGCGTTACACCTCAAAATGTACTGACTGTGAGTTCAGCTGGCCAGTTTGTTATACGCGCCTACCACGTATGAGTTCAGTTCTTTTGCATGTAGAAGAGTGAGATATGGCTTTGCGTACATTAAATGACATCTATTCTTTAAGAGCTTTCAGAAAATATATGACTTATGGTACCTAGGTGTACGTATCCCTGCGTTACACCTCAAAATGTGCTGACTGTGAGTTCAGCTGCTCAGTTTGTCATAGGCGCCTACCACGTATGAGGTCAGTTCTTTTGCATGTAGAAGAGTGAGATATGGCTTTGCATACATTAAATGACATATTCTTTAAGAGCTTTCAGAAAATATATGACTAATGGTACCTAGGTGTACGTATCCCAGCGTTACACCTCAAAATGTACTGACTGTGAGTTCAGCTTAGGGATGGCGAAAACTAAAAATGTTCTTGACCGACCACCGAGGCTCATTAGCCGGTTGAAACCGGTTAACCGATTCGTTTAAAATAAATTATGCTATTTGAAATAACAGCCACGCAATTTCCCAACTCTCATCTCTCTGTCCTACGCTCATACACACAGCCCCGGCGCCGCCCTTTCACTCACGTCACTTTTTTAAATCCTACAGCGCCAATGAGTCCTGCAAACCAAGGAGCTTGTAAATGGAGGACAAATGGTTCCTTTGCTCCGAAAATGGTTTGGGTACAAGGTGATCGCGTTGCAAATAAAGGCGTTTGTCTAGCGTTAGAAGCTCATTTGAAGCTGAAATGGCTGAAACGGCTCACTTATGAAAATGACAGCTCCGAAGAGACGCAGCTTAGTTTGAGGAAGTGCTAACAACAATAACGAAAGATGATCATTACCTTATCTGTTACCATTGATGACCCTTCCTGAAATGTAGATGTAATGTCTTTCCAAATTTAAGCCCATCTTATGCAGAAAGTTGCTTAGACTGCAACATGATAAAACCAATGGATAAAACGGCACACTTCCAGATTGCAAAAGACGCACCGGCCACCGCTGTGACCTCGTGCCAAATGTTTTTATTGGTTTATTACGTAGCCTAGCCTACAAGCAGGCATTATGAAAAATTGAGTGAGAGGGATAATTTGTTAACTTCACGCAAAAAAAGATCTTCTTGGAATGAGATGGCTAGCTGTAGTAGCGTTTAGTCCACTGTCTTTAGCCTAATTTAAAGATGCTTCTTTTTTTTTTTGTTTAACCGACTAGCGACAACTTTGGTTGGCTAACGTGGATACGGTCAACCATCGGTCAAACAGTCACCGGTTAACATCCCTAGTTCAGCTGGCCAGTTTGTCATAGGCGCCTACCACGTATGAGGTCAGTTCTTTTGCATATAGAAGAGTGAGATATGGCTTTGCATACATTAAATGACATCTATTCTTTAAGAGCTTTCAGAAAATATATGAATTATGGTACCTAGGTGTACGTATCCCAGCGTTACACCTCAAAATGTACTGACTGTGAGTTCAGCTGGCCAGTTTGTTATTCGCGCCTACCACGTATGAGGTCAGTTCTTTTGCATGTAGAAGAGTGAGATATGGCTTTGCATACATTAAATGACATCTATTCTTTAAGAGCTTTCAGAAAATATATGACTTATGGTACCTAGGTGTACGTATCCCAGCGTTACACCTCAAAATGTACTGACTGTGAGTTCAGCTGCTCAGTTTGTCATAGGCGCCTACCACGTATGAGGTCAGTTCTTTTGCATGTAGAAGTAGTTGTGTGATCCTTGTTGTTGTGTGATCGTTGTTGTTGTTGTGTGATCGTTGCTGTAGTAGTGCTTCAGTGATGGTTTTTTCATGTTCTGTGTGTTTTGTTTCCCTCTGTTTGCAGGCAGTGTGATTTGAGGACTGCTGCCCTGATTCATATGGAAGAAGTTCCAAGCCCGTAAGTAAGTTCACTCACTTATTAGCGAGGTTCCACAAAGATATGATTTAGGGTGGATTATAGCTTATTGTACCTTAAATGGCAAGTACTCATCACAAGCATTCCAAAAATATATGATTTAGGCTACTTAATATGATCTGTCTTCATGTTGCACCCTAGACAAAAAACTACTACAGAGGGAATCTTTTTGGATCTGTGAATTAAATAGTCTTTTTCCTAGTGGGATGAATGAAGATGTGAATTTTGCATGTTTTCTGTAAAATATGTATATTTGCTTGTCTATTTGCTTGTCCATTTTAGAGAATATTAACTTTGTATAAGAAAACACAAGAATATCTGTACCTGTATCTACTACTTGGGCCTGGTCTAAGCCCCTCCCATTACACCTGTCTCTTGTTAGCCTGATAACCCGTTGGGTAACCTATTTGTTAATTGCATGTCTGTGGTTGACTCAGTACGAGCATTGAGAATAGCCGAATGGCTGAAACGTCTGCTCACCCAGTAAAAAAGAGTTTCTTCAGCAAAGACTTTGTCTATTTTTTACTGAGTGCGAACCCTTACTACCTTTTCCTGATATCTTTTGGTTTAACGCACCTGACTAAAAATAATTTCATCAAGAGCGCAACAGTATCCCACCTTCTGACTTCATGTTGCACCCTAAAAACTACCAACACTGTCAAGTGTCCGTTAATGCAAACGGTCACGTTCCCCTGGCAGATGGTGTTATCAAGCACACAGAAGGGTGGAATATAGCTTATTGTCCAAAAATTTATGATTTAGGCCACTTAATGTGATCTGTCTTCGTGAAGGACATGTCCTAATTCATGTTTTTTTTTTTTTTCAGATGAAGAATTGGTGCCGTGCAGGAGAGACTGGAGCACCCCTGGCATTTTCCGTGTGGGTAAACATCAGTCGTGGCATGGGTCAGCCACTTGCAGTTTTACAGGTATGTGTAATGTGTTTATTCAACAGCATTTCGTCGATGAGATCTATCGAAGATGACATTCAATGAAACAACAGTGATTATAGTATGGCCCTGTGTTATGATAGAAATTATATTGACACAAACAGAATTGGTAATGCCATTTTTTCTGTTACCGTTTATTTAGGTCCAAACCATCTTGAGGCCTTTTGGACAGAGGAGAGGACGACCGAGCTGGTTAACCTCTAGATAAAGAGACGCATGTCAAGTGGTATGTATGAACGTTCTGTTTGTTTCTGTGTCGATCCTTTCTTGAAGTTCAAACATAGAAACATAGAAACATAGAACAATTGTTTTTAATGACACTACTGTGTACTATCTTACAAATGCTTTGTGGAGTGAGACCGCCGGTATACCTACCTATATTGATCCCGACATCAGTGCCACACATTGCCAGATGGCAATTGGCCGCCTTGTAAAAAAAAAAAAAGCATGGTATGACTGGCATTTTGTGTTTTCATTTTCCTTATTTAAAGATGGAAATGATGCAGACTACTGTGTCTGATTACACTTTAACACCTCTCTACCTCAACACCAATTCAGGGTTTATCAAGGCCCAAATATGCTGAGGAAGACAGGCTGCCTTGGTGGGCTGAGGAGTTGCCCTTCACTTCAGTTAGTGACGGTATGTTAATATAGAATAATCAATTATTACTGTTACAACTGCATGCACACAACTGTTACATCATGATTTGGCTTCTCTTAAGAGAATGATCAAAAACAATAATGATTGCATAGCCTATCCTACCAGTACAGATGTTGGTCAGTCTGTCCTGCTATTAACCTATGCACACCTGTGCTTATTTTATTTTGACAATTGAATTCATGTTGGACAAATAACTCATTATTCATAGGTTCAGTAAGTGTATGTAATATTTTGTCTGGTGAGTGTAACTTTGTTCCTCACTCCTTTGTGATTTTGATACACTTTCATGCATTGTTTGCCATTCTTATAGGAAAAGGTCAAGGACGTAAGGCTTCTCAGCTGAAAAGCTGAGACAGCTTGTGCAGTCCTACAATGCACATGTCAATGATCAGATGTTTGTTGAGGCAGCAGCAGCAGGAGCAGCACCAGCACCAACAACAGAAGCAGCAGCAGCAGCAGCAGCAGCAGGAGCAGCACCAACATCACTATAAACGCCACCAGCAGCAGCGGCAGATTATGAAGAAGAATAACAATGAATACATGAAATCAGAGTGGGAAGTTGTGCTTTTATGTTTCATATACAGTATATATGCACCTTACTTGAGTGTCTGTACAATTTCATTATACTGCAATGCAATTAAAATAAAGAAATTCATTTAATTCATTTGTCATTTCAGTTTGTTTTATTACATTCATTTAGCCTGGGTGCCAGCCAAACTTAGCCCTTTCCACAACATTTCAGGTCGGGAAGTACGGTCTGGAATTGCGCCGTCAACTATGCTCGATCCAGAGCTGAAAAAGTTCATCTGAATGCTGTAGGCTATGTCTTAGTAAACATACACGTGTTAAGTTCATGATTTGCATAGACAGGCAGGCCTTGATTGCACCTTAGGGTTACACCAGTTATGTTCATATAGACTGCACTCTGGCTATCGTCAGACAGTTTTGCATGCACACAAGTTGATGAATCGAACCAACAACCTCATAAAACCCATTTTGTGCCTGTTTCTCATATTTACATGTGCTGTGATAAATAAACATGATTTGCAGGTCAGTTTTGACCTACGTGACAGTACAGCTATTCGGTTGAGTTTTCAGAGAGTTTTGCATGCACACAAGTTGATGAACCATCTTCAGAATCTGATGTTTAGAGGGCATATTTTTGACATACGTTGATAAACAAAAGTTCTTAAATCATACCCAAACCATTAAAACATCCATATTTTGACTGTTTTTGATACACAGAGGTGTGCTGTACTGAAATAAATCCAATTTCACTGATCTTACCTGCTGTGGGAATTTTGATCCACAAGACATCTGCAGAAACTGATGTTCAGAGAGCATATTTTTCACATAAGTCGATACACAAAAGTTCTTTAATCATACCCAAACCATTAAAACATCCATATTTTGATTGATTATGATACACAGAGGTGTGCTGTACTGAAATAAACCCAATTTCACTGATCTTATGTGCTGTGGGAATTTTGATCCATAAGACATCTTCAGAAGCTGATGTTCAGAGAGCATATTTTTCACATAAGACGATACACAAAAGTTCTTAAATCATACCCAAACCATTAAAACATCCATATTTTGATTGATTATGATACACAGAGGTGTGCTGTACTGAAATAAACCCAATTTCACTGATCTTATGTGCTGTGGGAATTTTGATCCACAAGACATCTTCAGAAGCTGATGTTCAGAGAGCATATTTTTCACATAAGTCGATACACAAAAGTTCTTAAATCATACCCAAACCATTAAAACATCCATATTTTGATTGATTATGATACACAGAGGTGTGCTGTACTGAAATAAACCCAATTTCACTGATCTTATGTGCTGTGGAAATTTTGATCCACAAGACATCTTCAGAAGCTGATGTTCAGAGAGCATATTTTTCACATAAGTTAATACACAAAAGTTCTTAAATCATACACAAACCATTAAGACATCCATATTTTGATTGATTATGATACACAGAGGTGTGCTGTACTGAAATAAACCCAATTTCACTGATCTTATGTGCTGTGGGAATTTTGATCCACAAGACAGCTTTAGAAACTGATGTTAGAGAGCATATTTTTCACATAAGTTGATACACAAAAGTTCTTAAATCATACCCAAACCATTAAAACATCCATATTTTGATTGATTATGATACACAGAGGTATGCTGTGCTGAAATAAATCAAATTTCACTGACCTTACCTGCCTTGGCAAGTTTGATGCTCTGGACATACTCAGAAACTACCATTCAGACACCCATATTGGCCAGATAGGCCTAAGTAAGTGTCACACTCATTTTTTCATGAAATGTTGACATGTGGCACATATTTTGATTCAGGGAGTGATAACAAACTTGTTTGTCAAATTTGAGACCTCCAGCTGCTTGTGTGTTGACAGGAGGCGGAGCCAAAGATTGGAAAATCTAGATTTCTAGGGGGCGCTATAGAGTCTGTGAATATGTGAGGTGTGGTTTTACTTCACTCATATATTTTATGTCATACATAGATGTCACATGCCAAATTTAGTCTGTCTAGGAGGTATGTAAGTTAGAAATTCTAACCCTAGGTGTAGATGGTCATAATTTGCATAGGTCAGACAGGCCTTGATAGGATTACACCAGTTAACTCAAGATAGTGCCAGCATGTGGCACATATTTTGGTACAGGGGATGATAACAAACTAGTTTGTCAAATTTGAGACAGCTAGTGGCTTGTGTGTTGCCAGGAGGCGGAGCTAAATATAGGAAATATTGGATTTCTAGGGGGCGCTATAGAGTCTGTGAATATGTGATGTGTGATTTTATTACACACTCATATTTAGTGTCATATACAGATGTCACATGCCAAATTTAATCAGTCTAAGGGGTATACAAGTTACAAATACCAACCCTAGGTTTAGATGTCCTTGATTTGCATAGTTAGACAGGCCTTGATAAGGTTACACCAGTTATAATCAACTAGAATGGCATCTCTGAGGAATTAAGAGTGGGCTTCATCAGGTGCAGATCACCAAAAGGGTCGCAAAAGTACCTCATTTTTGAAAATCAGGCACACAGATCAAAAGTTACCCGCATTAACGCAACATCCATTAGGCCAAAACGCATAAATAAAGTGGTTGCTATGGTGGTTGCTAGGTAATCATGTTGGTTGCTTTGGTGGTTGCTAGGTTGACATTGTAGAGCTTGTTGCTAGGGTATTTAAGATGGTTGCTAGGACGTTGCTAGGGTCATTGAGACGATTGCTAGGGCGTTGCTACGCTACATATGGTGGTTGCTGTGCAAAATAATGCGGTTGCTATGCTGGTTCCTGCTATGGTGGTAATCATGTTGGCTGCTATGCTGGTTGTTACGTTGACATTGTAAAGGTGGTTGCTAGGTTGTTGCTAGGGCATTGCTAGGGTAATAGGGATGGTTGCCAGGGGGCGTCACTATAACACTATGCTTTGTGAAATGTGTACATGAGTTGCAAATGATGCCAGAATTATGTATAAAACTTAAAAACAACACAAATCGGTAACAAGTATTTTTATTTCTGTAGACATCACAAAATATCACAATACAAAATTGAGCCTTCTGTCAAGGATTCAAGGAATTGTCAGATACAGAGATATCATTGTAAAATACATAGAGAACTGACATTCAGCTTCTCAACTTGCCTGTGCAGAGGTGTACAGGATAAAGAAAGAAGGATTTAGAAATGCAGTCATGTAATTTAATGATAAGGAAGGGGGGTCATTCTGTTTCAAGTCAGATACAATCCAGGAAAACAGTTGCTGCACCGTCTCAGATTTTGCTCTTGACTACCTTTAAGTCCCAAAACCAAGACCTGTAAAATCTTTTTGCTCAATTTTATAATTCCATACACCTTTTCACCCTTGATTTTGTATCATTTTCACTCTCAGAAATTCCTTGGAGGCCATCTTTAGGCATTGATATATTTAAAAAATATTGTTCCAATCTGCCCAAACTTGGTGGAAGATGGAAGACAGACATGTTCTCAGTATGACTGGACCATTGTTTGTAGTGCATACCCATTCATTTTATATGAGGCTCTAGATAAGCAACAAGGTGCAAAACTGGTGATACTATGGGCCTTGTAAACTTTTTTGTGTCAACATTATGTAAGGGGAGCTAAAATATTGGTACAACATTAATAACCCATAGTATGTAAATGTGCACAAAAAGAAGTTCATACCCTTAATGTCACTGTTTTTTGCACTTTTCGCCAAATCAAGGGCCTCGCAGAAAATGAGCTTGCTGTACAAACTTAATAATATGAAGACATAGGATTTTAACAGAAATATTTTACAGGCGTTGGTTTTGGGAACCATCCTTGATATAGACATGGTTTGAACAAAACCTGAGACAGTGCAGCAACAATCTTTTCAGGTGGTAAACAGAGCAGTGTGTGTAAGTGCAGTATGGCAAGTCTATATAATGTAGTTTAAAGAGTTATGTGTGATCGGGATGCAGATGGCTTGAGGAAAGAAACTCCTGTTCAGTCTGTACTCTTCTGGTATACAAGTAGATGTCCTGTAGGGTAGGGAGAGGTGCTCTGGTGGCACCTTTTGGCAGTAAATGTCAAGTGTCTGTAAAAGAGAAAGAAAGCATATATTACAATTGACCCTGTCCATGAATATAATTAATGCAAACTACTCCATTTTGTGTGACAAATAAGCAAAAGCAAACCCACACTAGCAGCATACAAGTCAGGTGCAATAGTTAAGTAGGGTTCAGACGAGCCGAATACTGGTAGTTTTTAGGGTGTAACATTTAGTTAAGGGAATAACGTAGTTTAATATGAAAAAACGGTGAAGTGTTCCTTTAAGGTATACTAAGTTATATTCCACCCTTCTGTGTGCTTGATAACAACATTTGTCAGGAGGGCGTTGACGTTTGTATTGACAGATACGTTTGAATAAAATTGAAAAGCGAACCTTCAAGTTCTGGCAGCATTTGAGAACAAGTGACCCCACATCATATTACTTCAAAGCCATGGAGAGCCAGAAATTCAAAACGGAGAGGAGTCCCCTCATCCAGTTGGTGCTAAGACTCCAGCGGGAAGCAAGTGGCGGGACAGTCCTCACAGCACACTGCCTGCGAACAGAGGGAAACAAAACACAGAACATGAAAAGACCATCACTGAAGCACTACTACAGCAACGATCACACAACAACAACAACGATCACACAACAACAAGGATAACACAACAACAACAATCACACAACAACAACAACGTTCACACAACAACAACAATCACACAACAATGATCACACAACAACAACAACAACAACGATCACACAACTACAAGGATCACACAACAACAACAATCACACAATGATCACACAACAACAACAACAATGATCACACAACAACAATCACACAACAACGATCACACAATAACAACGATCACACTACAACAACGATCACACAATAATAACAACAACAACAACAATCACACAACAACTACAACACGATCACACAAGAACAATCATACAACAACATCACACAACAACAATCACACAATCACACAACAACAACGATCACACAACAACGATCACACAACAACAACAACAACAATCACACAACAACAACAATCACACAACTATCACACAACAACAAAAACAACAATGATCACACATCACAAAACAACAACAATCACACAACAACAACGATCACACAATAACAACGATCATACTACAACAACGATCACACAATACCAACAACGATCACACAACAACAACGATCACACAACAACAACAATCACACAACAACGACAATAACGTTCACACAACAACAACAACGATCACACAACAACAACAACAACAACGATCACACAACAACAACAACGATCATACAACTATCACACAACAACAAAAACAACAATGATCACACATCACAACACAATCACACAACAACAACAACGATCATAACACACAACAACAACGAT
This sequence comes from Sardina pilchardus, assembly GCF_963854185.1. NCBI lineage: Eukaryota > Metazoa > Chordata > Actinopteri > Clupeiformes > Clupeidae > Sardina > Sardina pilchardus. The sequence continues at coordinate 27,977,407 of NC_085005.1, forward strand.
CACACAACAATGATCACACAACAACAACAACAACGATCACACAACAACAACGATCACGCAACAACAACGATCACACAACAATGATCACACAACAACAACAACAACGATCACACAACAACAACGATCACGCAACAACAACGATCACACAACAATGATCACACAACAACAACAACAACGATCACACAACAACAACGATCACGCAACAACAACGATCACACAACAACAACAACAACAACGATCACACAACAACAACAACAACAACGATCACACAACAACAAAAATCCCCATCCAAGAGCATTGATATGCCTACAGTTAGTGTTCTTTTTCAAAAACAGTCTACAACAACCATCAGCCCACCAAAAACAACACACAACAACGTCACTACCAGCGCACACAACAATAACTCATACACCACAGAACAACAACAACAACAGACAACAACAGCAGTGTTAAGACATCCAAGATAAGTGATAAAGCGAATAGCGTTGTCTGGTCATCCTTGCACAACTCGTTTCACTAACGCCAATCCAACTATGTCAAGCCATGTGTAAGTTTTGATATCAAAGAAGTAAAGTTTTACTTTTTTGAATGGGGGATCATGACTTTTTTCTAAATATGACAGTAAAAGTAATGTAAAAGTGATGTAAAATACCTGCCATTTGCCCTCCTTATCCACCCGTTGCAGTAGTAGACAATGATGACGATGTGCTCCATAACACAGCTGTTGATGGAAGCAAGGACTGAGGTGTCAAGGCCAGCATGCTTCAGCCTCTTCAGGAAGTAGAAGAGTGATGAGTAGCCAAACAAGGACAAACAAGGCCTTGTTTACATGCTGTCTGTCTTGTAGTTTGACACCACTCTCCTGTAACATGAAGACAGATCACATTAAGTTTGCATTGATGGACACTTTTGAGTAGTGGTAGTTTTTAGGGTGTAATATGAAGACAGATCACATTAAGTAGCCTAAATCATATATTTTTGGAATGCTTGTGAGGAGCAGGTGCCATTTATGGCATAATAAGATATATTCCACCCTTCTGTGTGCTTTACATTGACAGATACTTTTGAATAAAATTGTAAAGAGAGCCTTCTGGCAGCATTTGAGGACAAGTGACCCCATATCATACCACTTCAAAGCCTTAAAGAGCCGGGGGATTCAACACAGAGAGGAGTCCCCTCATCCAGTTGGTGCTTAGGCTCCAGCAGGAAGCAAGTGGCGGAACCGGTGGCACTGGTCAGCATCAGGACACTGGCACCCCTCTTGAAGGAATAGGTACCAAACAAATGATCAACACTAACCTACTGGACAGAAACAACAGAAAAACAAAGCAAACAAAGCAAAGTCAATTATTTGACCCTTAACAGAGAATACCAACTCGCAAAATACTTAACAATAATAAGAGACACCAACTTAAGAAAAAACATGACAAGATGGGGGGGTGTACTGCATGTTATGTAGGGATTGGAGGTGTAAGGGGCAGTGTGTGTTTGTTTGTGTGTGTGTGTGTGAGGGCAGTGGCAAACTGTTGATTCAGAGGGTGGTGGGCAGTGTGTTGCATGACCTCATACGTGGTAGGCGCGTATAACAAACTGGCCAGCTGAACTCACAGTCAGTACATTTTGAGGTGTAACGCTGGGATACGTACACCTAGGTACCTCAAGTCATATATTTTCTGAAAGCTCTTAAAGAATAGATGTCATTTAATGTATGCAAAGCCATATCTCACTCTGCTACATGCAAAAGAACTGACCTCATACGTGGTAGGCGCCTATGACAAACTGGCCAGCTGAACTCACAGTCAGTACATTTTGAGGTGTAACGCTGGGATACATACACCTAGGTACCATAAGTCATATATTTTCTGAAAGCTCTTAAAGAATAGATGTCATTTAATGTATGCAAAGCCATATCTCACTCTTCTACATGCAAAAGAACTGACCTCATACGTGGTAGGCGCCTATGACAAACTGGCCAGCTGAACTCACAGTCAGTACATTTTGAGGTGTAACGCTGGGATACGTACACCTGGGTACCATAAGTCATATATTTTCTGAAAGCTCTTAAAGAATAGATGTCATTTAATGTATGCAAAGCCATATCTCACTCTTCTACATGCAAAAGAACTGACCTCATACGTGGTAGGCGCGTATAACAAACTGGCCAGCTGAACTCACAGTCAGTACATTTTGAGGTGTAACGCTGGGATACGTACACCTAGGTACCATAAGTCATATATTTTCTGAAAGCTCTTAAAGAATAGATGTCATTTAATGTATGCAAAGCCATATCTCACTCTTCTACATACAAAAGAACTGACCTCATACATGGTAGGCGCCTATGACAAACTGGCCAGCTGAACTCAAAGTCAGTACATTTTGAGGTGCAACACTGGGATACGTACACCTAGGTACCATAAGTCATATATTTTCTGAAAGCTCTTAAAGAATAGATGTCATTTAATGTATGCAAAGCCATATCTCACTCTTCTACATGAAAAAGAACTGACCTCATACGTGATAGGCGCGTATAACAAGCTGGCCAGCTGAACTCACAGTCAGTACATTTTGAGGTGCAACGCTGGGATACGTACACCTAGGTACCATAAGTCATATATTTTCTGAAAGCTCTGAAAGAATAGATGTCATTTAATATATGCAAAGCCATATCTCACTCTTCTACATGCAAAAGAACTGACCTCATACGTGGTAGGCGCGTATAACAAACTGGCCAGCTGAACTCACAGTCAGTACATTTTGAGGTGCAACGCTGGGATACGTACACCTAGGTACCATAAGTCATATATTTTCTGAAAGCTCTTAAAGAATAGATGTCATTTAATGTATGCAAAGCCATATCTCAACCTTCTACATGCAAAAGAACTGAACTCATACGTGGTAGGCGCATATAACAAACTGGCCAGCTGAACTCACAGTCAGTACATTTTGAGGTGCAACACTGGAATACGTACACCTAGGTACCATAAGTCATATATTTTCTGAAAGCTCTTAAAGAATAGATGTCATTTAATGTATGCAAAGCCATATCTTAACCTTCTACATGCAAAAGAACTGAACTCATACGTGATAGGTGCGTATAACAAACTGGCCAGCTGAACTCACAGTCAGTACATTTTGAGGTGCAACGCTGGGATACGTACACCTAGGTACCATAGGTCATATATTTTCTGAAAGCTCTCAATGAGTAGATGTCATTTCATGTATGGAAAGCCATATCTCACTCTACTACATGCAAACAACTGACCTCATACGTGGTAGGTGCATGTCTTAGGGCATTTTTTTGGTTATTTAATATATTTTTCCAGTAATTTTTTTTTTTTTAAAAGTATTAGTTGTCAGACCATTAGCAGTTTCTGAAACATCAGTCTATGCACTAATAAGATATGTATTTTATTTGAGACAACAACCATATCTACAACCATATCTACCATAGCAAAACCACAGTAAAAGCAATGTAAAAGCAATGTAAAAGTCATGTAAAATACCTGCCGATTGTCCTCTGTATCCACCCGCTGCAGAAGACCATGATGTGGGTTAGCACATCCTAACCCGAGGATGCGCTCCATAACACAGCTGTTAATGGAAGCAAGGACTGAGGTGTCAGCATGTTTCAGCCTCTTCAGGAAAACACACCTGTGACAAAGATGGGAGACACACGAGAGGTTCACAATAGAACATGAATAATTTATTTACAATAATCAAATATAACAAAAACTTTATAGATCTACTAAGGATAAAGAATAACACAACGAATTCCAACAACTAATAGACTTAGGCCGGCATCAGGGGAGAGAGCGAACAACTGCAGCTCCATGGATTTAAAAGGTTGGCCTACACCGGGCCCTTGGTGCAGGCCAATCAGCAGGGGGAGGGGGAGGGCAAAAGGACAAAAGGGGCAGTCGTAGCCTACTGGTTAGGGCTTCAAGCTTGTACAGTTGGTTTCTATATTTAGCAGAGCAGCAACAACCATATCTACCATAGCAAAACCACAGTAAAAGCAATGTAAAAGGGACTGGTGTGTGTTGCCGGTTCGATCCCCGACCAGTCCCTTGCCCTTGAGCAAAGCACCTAACCCCTCACTGCTCCCCGAGCGTGGCTGGTTGGGCAGGCAGCTCACTGCTCTGGGTTAGTGTGTGATTCACCTCACTGTGTGTTCACTGTGTGCTGTGTGTGTTCACTAATTCGGTTAAATTGGGTTAAATGCAGAGACTGAATTTACCTCACGGGAAATGGACCAAGGACCTGTGAAAACATGATGAAATGAAAAGAAAAAACTAAATAAATATAGAAAACATTGCAGAGCCATCCCTATACAACACATCAGGCCACTTTTCTTTCCTTTTTCATTTTATCACAACTATTCATTGACATATTGTATAGGTGAGACAAGGATAAACTGTTGTGGGTTGGGGAGGTCTTGATGATCTATGATGCAGTGAAGTGGGGGAGTTAGGTTAAGGTGGGGTAAGGAGGGCAGTCAGGTGTGTGTGTGTGTGTGTGTGTGTGTGTGTGTGTGTGTGTGTGTGTGTGTGTGTGTAAGATGTCGAGTGTTGTGCACGAAGAGATGTGGGATATGTAAAGTGCTGCAGTCGGGATAGATAAAAAGACGAATGACTTACCCCACTGTGGCTCTCGCTCCATCATGCGTTTCCGCTTTCTTGTGTTTGCGTGTGTCACATGACAGCTCATCGCATTTTCCCGGTCACACTGCTGCCAGCTGTTGTCTTTGCACGTAGGCTAGTAGTAGACGTGATGTCCTTGATTTCTTCCACTTGCAACAGTTGGAATTAGCGGCTGAGAGAGGGCATGATTTTAATTGATCATGCAAAAATACATGCTTTTGCACCAATTTACCAGGGCTGCCGCTGACCACAACATCACCCTAACGAGTGCATTCTGTAAGGCTAGCATAATGATAATTGAGCTCATGTTCAAAAGACTAACTCAACAAGCTACGGCAAATGAGCAGGGACGAATAAATAACCAAGTAATTAGAAAAGCATGAAAGTAAACAAACAACAAAATACATATTTTCGCGTCTACTTACAACAGGCAGAGAGAGGTTTATTTTATCAACATGGGCAGTAGGCCTACCAGCAAGCAGCAAGCTGACAGTGTCGCAAAGTAATGACATCAGGAAACGTCAACGTGTTGAAATGTCTAAGATTAATTAACTTGACATTCGCCACGAAGGAATATTTAATTATGAAGGCTATTTAAAATCGTTATCTTGATCGCCCTCTAAATACACAAATGCTGGCTTTATTAGTGGCACTCAATTTTTAAAAGAAACTAAAACATGGGTCAAAACTTAAAAAAAACGCTGATTTCTAAAAATGTATTACAAACGTAAACCTTCGGCATCATCACCAACAGATTAGCCAATTATCACGTTTAAAGAATTGCTATCAAACAGAAATTTAATTAATTCGTCTATATTAGGCTACATCACTAGTTATTTATTTTTAACGAAACTTATTTCTGAATTAAAAAATGAGTTTGACAGGTGGCCGTGCGGCCAGCATGCGGCCGTGTTGCCCTCGCTCTAGCTGATATATAAGCTACTGCGCATGTGTGACTCACTGGATTTGCGTATGAATTCATACGCATTTTCGGTCTCGAGTTGCGTACGATTTCATACGCATTGGTTGTGAGATCGGGTTGGGTACAACCACTACTATTACTGCCACCAAAGAAGCACAAGGCAAATTGTCACCAGTGTCCTGTGTGTGTGTGTGTGTGTGTGTGTGTGTGTGTGTGTACTGTATGTGTGTGTGATCGCTATCACAATGGTGTGGCAGTGATGGTGCTGCAGAACATGTTCTAGTGTTCTAGTGCTATGGACAGCATCGGCTTCACAGAGTCCGGTTCTACATGGGTCAGTTAAAGCAAGCTGGACGCAATTCTGCCCTCAGCACCCCAGCCACTACTAGAATCACCCTTGCCTTCATTGGCCATGTTGACTTGCCAGTACCTCTTTCAAGCTCTTCAATGTTCAAACACCTTTAAACACCTGTCTGATAATGCTATATCTTTCTCTAGAATAATTCAGTATAGAATACTGTAGCAATTTCCTCAATTCCAGTATTTTGCAGAAAACAGACACTCTTGGACTGTAAAGTGTCTAAAAGGTTTTGCACACAGACACTGGGGTGATTGCCAAAGTACAACTCGACATAGTCAAGTGATGCTACGCCGACTTTGATGTCTGAAACAGATGTCTGATGAAAGTGAAGTAGCTGTTGATAACAACCTCAAAAAGCACCCAAAAGCTTTTTGTTAATGTTGTTATTGCAGCCACTGCCATGGTAGCCATTGGTTTCTCACGCTCATGTTGCCCGCACAGTCTTGTTGACTGGATCCTGGTATTTGGTTTGAAAACTACAGTATACCATGGATGAGGAAAATTCTAGAGTGCCTCAATGTGTTTTGTTAAATATTATGTACTGTAGAATGCCTGGTTGAATGCTTTTCTGGAATAATGTCAGTAATTTGCATTGCATTATGAGAGCTACAGTATGTGCTAGAGAAAAGCATGGCCAAATCTTTTACATCATGAGTAATGTTGTAAAAAACAAAAATAAAATGTTTAAATAATAAAATATATATATATATAAACTTCCAACTACAACATTTTGGCCAACTGTCAACAGCAACAGCACTGCATCAAACAAGACTGCTGCAATACTCACCCTCACCAATGACAAAGCCTTATAGGGACAGCAGAATGAACATGCCTACTTGTATACTAATTTAGATCGAAACTTTACATTTCTTTAATAACTTCAGCATCTAGATTCAACACTGAGCTTAGGTTCAGAAACAGACGCTGGCATGTAAACAAGGGCATAGGGAGTATATGCGCCATGGAGGAGAGAACGCCAGGCTGCGTGGCTGCTATATCTAAATAAGGAAGAGAGGCGGTCGCAAGATGAAACGTGAGGAGACATAAGACAACGCAATCCTCCAGATGCGCGCTGCCAATCAACATGATTTAATTCTACGGGCTTCTGAGCACAGGCTGTAATGGCTGCCTCTCAAACGTGTACGCTGGTCTGTGCGGCGCTTTAATGACTAGTTAGGGCTGGCACGTCGCGTGCCATGGTAATAGTCAGGGCCCTGTGCCACAAAGTGAAAATTCCCATTTAATCTGCCATCTTCGATCATGTCAAGGAATAATGCCCGTGTGCTCACAATGAAGAAGACTCATTGAATGACTCCACTGTGACTGCCTCTGAGCAAGGGAAAGAAGACAAGAAAAAAAAGAAAAGAGAAAGAAATCCTTTCATTTATTATTATTCAAGGCCTGAAAGACACTCACAGTAATTCAATTTATTTACCTATCACACCTAATGATTGCTTAGAATTCATCACAATAATTAGATAATAAGATAGCACGGCAGGAAATAAATGTGCAATTACAATTAGCAGCAGTCACAGGTGTTTCGTATGGAGATATTTAATAGGATTCATTAGGGTTTGTACGTGAACATGATTTCCGAGCATCTGTCCAGCTTGCTGGATATTTATGTAGATAACATAGGCCTACGTACAGTAGATGCTTGCATTCCTTCACTCTGTAGCCCACAGGTGTAATGTGTGTAGCCATTAAATGGTATGTATTGTATGTGCATCATGATACCTACAGTATGTACAGTATGTTTGGACGTTTTCTGCTGCAGGCCTTTTCCGTGTTTGAATTTTAAGTCCGACATATTCTGTCCGCAGAAAATAAAATCAGACTTCTCAATTTCTCTCGATTACCTACTCCTGCAACACATTGTGTATCAGAGGAGGTTATTAGACTTCAGGTGTAGTGTTTCACCAAAAACAATTATAGGCTGTGTAAAAATGTGTATGTATGAGTGTGTTCTCTGTGTGTGTGTGTGTGTGTGACTTTAGGTATTATAAACTCAGTTTAATCTGTCAATCTGTTAGCTGACTCACTATTATGTATTCACAATGAGTAAGATCCGGTAATAGAATCCATGTCCCATACACTGAATGGCTGCAGTTTCTGTACATACTGTAGCTATATTCCAGTAATGTGGTCTTATGTGGCTGATATTCTGTATCAACCTAGTGTGGGCCACATGCCCACCAAGTTGCATGTGCCCCAGTGTTCCGAGAATCATTGAATAAAAAATAGCTAAAAAAATAATAATAATAAAAAAATTAATTAAAGACAACTTTTAAGTAGCAGGTACTAACGTGTAGTGCTCAAACATCAAACGATCAGATACAATCTAATTTTAATTAAACCCCTTTTCAAAACACTTCAAAATGTGTGAGTTAAACAAAGTGGGTTGAAGGCACCATGTGAAGGAGACACGACATCCGCACAAAGCTTTGACACACCACCACAGGTGAGCGATCTGACGAGTCGGAGCTTACGCTGCGCTGTCATATCTCGGGTCCTTTCTTCTCCCCGGGAGCGTGTTGTAGGAGCCGTGCCCTTGGCGGCTTGGCTAATCCACCCCACAAAACGCCTGGCACTCTCCCTCTCTCGCGCTACCCTTCTGTGAGCCTGGACCAGAGCCAGACCCTGTCAGCTTGTGATGTCTCCATCGCCCCTAAGCCTGCCTGTCACACCTTACACAACCACCCCCCCCCCCCCCCCCCGCCATTCCACCCCACCCACAAACACACACCAAAGCGAAATTCCCCTGGTTCACATCTGCCCCTGAGCTTCCACTGAAGCCGTCACTACTAACCATCACATAGTGAGCGACTAACACAGCGACAGGAGATAGAGATAGAGAGAGGGGTCAAACGTGCATCATGTCTTCATATTCTCTCATGCTCATGTGGCTAATGCTGTGGTGTTAATCAAGAGATTCAGTATTTTTCATGAATTGATCATGTCAAAATAGTGTGTATAGTATAATGATCAAGCAATCTATATGTATTGGTCTATGCTGGCATATATAGCTTACCGTTGATTGTTGGTTTATCTGTCTGTTTATCTATTTGTCCATGTATCCACTGTATCTGTCTATCTTTCCAACAGCAACTTTTTTTTCTTGCTAACTCAGTTTGCATTTACTCTTGCTGAGAGCAGGGCGATGCAAATCAATAAAGTAATTTTCACTGGAGCCATTGTAATTAACAGTCTGCCATGTCTGTTTCTAAGAGCGATTGCACATAGAGGCGAGGCATTTTACCGACAGTCTCTGACAGAATGATGTAAATCGGTGTAGCGCGGAGGACCTTTTATATGTGCCGGATGACTCTGCCTCTTTAATGAAATGAAACTGTCCCTGCTTTTTTATGATTAAAACTCATTCGCATTCATCTCCCGTGATCACTTTTTTCCCCGAGATCATTTCTTTTCACAAATGCAAACATGACTTATCCTCTGCTACTACCCCCCCCCCGCCCACACACACACACACACACACACACACACCCTCCCACTGACCCCCTCCGAGCGGCTGGCGCACCCTGCTCTCTTTCCCATTCACAATTTATGCCTCCCGCGGCCACTGCCACAGTCCCTCGCTGGCCGGTAATTGATGTTGAATGGGAAGGAAAAATAAGCAGCGATGATCTTGCCGCTACATTTTCAAGGCCTTTGGCCCTTTATTTAAGATAAGGAGCATTCAAACAGCTGAACGGGGGGTGTGGTGGAGGGGTGAGGGTTGGGGGCACGATAGCTTTATTACGGCAAGGATGTTTTTACCTTCTCTCTCTCTCTCTCTCTCTCTCTCTCTCTGTCTCTCCCCCCCCTCCCTTTAGGGTGAAATCTGTATGGAGCTTCTGTGGCAGTGCAGCGTTGAGACCCTTAGTTCTTCCAGTGAAGGATCAATAAAGGATGCTCTGGTTCTTTCTATGCCTGTTAGGCTATGCTGCTTTGGATATAACACCAATCCTCCTAAAAAGTAAGCACTCCTTCTTTTCCCCCACACACTACACACATACAGTATAACAAACAAACCCCGAAAGATGGATTCATTTGCTATCTCTGTGTGTACCTGACCCATCTACTGTAGTCCATTCTCTCATCATCTTGTTGTGTTTCATATAGGATTGCTTTCACTCTCATTTCAATGAAAACATTGTTGACAGTCCACTATTGACTAGTTGTCTTTCAGGGATGGCAATGAGCCGGAGGAAAAGTTGCTGTTCGCAAAAAGCTACTGAACATAGTGTGCTGCTGTAACTACAGATCATTTTCAGGAGGGAGTGTCTTGAAACCATCACCTTATACCCTTTGTACCACTGACAGTACATGAGGATGAATCTGTATGCGTGGCCTGTACTAAGCAAAGTGACCAGAGAGATGTCTTTTTTTTTTTTTTTTTACTTGAATGGAGCTTGGGTGGGAAACAATTCATGAAGTTCCCAAGAACGCCAGGGGAGTATTGCGAAGAGCAACTGGGAGCTGGGTGAGGAGTTGGGGGAGGTGGTGGAGTGGGGTGGCTGTCAACATCAACAACAACACCAAGAAACCTAGGTGCAAACAAACTAAATAAACAATGCCTTATGGGCCTCAGGGTGTGGTACGGGCAGCTCTTCAGCCAGATCGATGACATACATAGTTGATGAAACCAAAGGAGAGAACTCAAAGAAAGCCTTTGTGGGTGCTGGACACTTCTTCAACGTTACAGAGTCTTGAACAGGTACACGATGGAGGACACCTTCTATATCGTCAGACAGAGAAAAGAAAACAACAAGAAAAGAGAGAAAGAAAGAAAATAAAGAAAGAAAGAAAGAAAAAAAGAAAGAATCCCAGGGCTGGGAGTCTTCGGGAGCCTGCTCCTACAGAAGGGAACAGCTCCAATCCATTGTATCACACCAAAGGTCAGTGCGAAATTATCCCTGTAAATATTAATCAGGAAGAATGAGGTTATGCCTCGCATTATTATTCATGCCGTGGCAACTCCGTGGGTTGAAAAGAAGCAAGCGTGTCCCTCAATTAAATCAGATATGCCTGGACTGCTGAAGAGCTTTGTTGACACTGCCATATAATGAGGAGACTAATTAAACTGTATTATATAGCACATCTCTCTGTCAGTTTCCGTGCCCTTTTGAAGGTTCTCTTGTGGCGCGATCAACAACTGCACGACCTGGCAGACGCAGCCAGCCTGCTCCCGGGACTCACCAGGTGAAAAGACGGTGTATTTTCAGAGTGGGCTACAAGGGCCCTTGTTTTATCATTGTGGCTCTAGAGATGTACGTTTATAGCGCCGTGTGATTATTGTGTGTGGACACAAGCAAAGGCAAAGAGTCATGGTGCCTCGCGCGTGCAATAATCCAGACGAGCGGCTCGCGCTCTGCAGTTCGGTTTTTATTGCACAGACTCCACCTGAAATATTCTCTTAGAGAGAGAGTGTGTGTGGGTGTGTGTGTGTGTGGGGGGGGGGGGGGTGAAGGGCAGAGAAAGGGAGGAAAGGACAAGAGCACCGGAGGAACAAGAGCAAGGGAGAAAGAGGGGGACAGAAGGAACGAGAGCACCAGGGGATGGAGGGAGGTAGAAGGGACAGGAGAGGAGAGAAAGGAGCTAGACAAGGTGCAGAGACATTAATAACAGAACGAGGGAAAGAGCAAGAGGGAAAGAGAGAGAGAGAGAATGAGAGCCTTTCCCTCACCTCTTTCATGCTGGAGAGAGAGAGAGGGAGAGAAAGAGGGAGAGAGAGAGGTCCTGGGAGGCTCCGTATGAGAAGCTACGGCTTGTCTCTAGTCTGGGGAAGGACCCAGGGGAGCCAGTGATACCTGCAGACAGGCACTTACCTCCCCTGCACAGCAATATAATCATAGCGAGCGAGGGACTACACATGTGGAATACAGATGGAGGGAAGCAGAGTCACAGTGTGATGAGAGCAAAAGGAACAGAGCCAGGAACTTGTAGACCTGAGCATGCAAGAGGAGGTAAGGCGACAAAAAAAAAAAAAAAAAAAAAAAAACCAGAAAACTCTCCACAGTGCTCTCTATGCAATTTTTCTTGTTTCAGTAAGGTACATCCCTTGCTTGGAGGAGAACAGGATCTTATTAATATGCATTGCTATAGAAAGTCCTAGAAGCAGCTGATCCCCTGCAGTGCTTTGGTTCCAGTGTTTAATTGTGTTCGGAGTTTTCTTTTAGAGCAGGTTTGCAGCTTTTTGACTTTGACTGGACTAAATCAGACTCTGTGTGAATTTGTTTACCTGGTACTCATATTCATTCTCGGGTGACGTTGCGAGCTGTTCACACACATTTTTCGAGAAATCACATTTTTTCACAGTTCATGGATTTTATACAAAGTTCAGCTGAAATGACTGGAGTGGTGCATTGCAGACTAAAACAAATCCAAAGTGAAGCACTTAGAGGAGCACAACCGAGACAGTTATTACCATGGAGGTATTACAGTGTGTAGAACTGCAGAGAGGGAGGAACGAGCGCACCCCTTCATTTCAATGGCCCGCGCTAGGCTAGCTACCTCAGCCAAAAATATATGTGTTCACTTCTGGCCACATTTTTGACAAACAAGCCAATTAGGTGCCCCTATCACAGATGGCCACAAATGCATTGGCTGATCCCCCCCAGCTCGAAACCTGCCAATCCACACAGACAACATACTTTTGAGTCCACCAGTAATGTGGCGCCTAACTGGCTTGTTTATGAAAATGTGGCCGGAAGTGAGAGCAATGTCAGAGCTGCTTATTCCAATAGTCTATGCCTATGAATATTCACTCACAAACGGTGCCATACATTATGAGATATGAGATAACAAAGGACTGAATTCATTGAACAGGGCAAGCCACTTTCTGCCACTTCATTATGAATTCATTGTGTGCCACATAGCACATGATCATACCAATTACCGCACAGTGCTCTTTGAAAATATGGAGGAGGCTACCACAGTTTCTACTTCAATTATTTCGGTAAACACCAATCAGCAATGACCAGTGTGTGATGAAATAAATACAGATCTATGAACATACAGGTACTGTAGTCCTTAGATATGTAAGGTAAGGTAAGGTAAGGTACTTTTATTTATATAGCGCATTTAACGTGCACTGAATGCAACCCAAAGCGCTTTACAGACACAGTGCCGAAACGGAGTGGCGTAATCGCCAGCGTAACAAATTCACAAAATAACAAGACACAAGATGCCGGACGGAGTGGCGTAAGAATAACCTTTCCATAACAGCCTCACATGGCATACTGTATAAAGTTAAGAGTGCAAGTTGACTGGCGTTGCAGTGGTAAATGACAAGTCTGAACTGATGCAATGTGTAATATGTTGTTAACATGTCTTCATTTATGAGCCTCTTAATCTGGTCAGCTTGCATGTACCTTCATGCTTCCACGCCACTGTAAGCATCTGCAGTTGAAATCCTCAACAAACACACATCATCTAGGAGGAGTCCACATATTTCAAGGACAAATTACGGTCTAGGAGACAGGTGCCCATCTAGAGACTGAGCTCTCTGGATTGAAGGCAGCACTCAATCAAGTGTATGCACAAGCATCCTCTTATCGCAGCCATGCAAGCAAGCTCTCTCTCTCTCTCTCTCTCTCTCTCTCTCTCACACACACGCACATTTACTCACACAAACACTTACTACCAAACCGAATAACCATATTTGAAAATTCCTTTGAAGGTCATGAAATGGAAGGGCATGAAACATTGATGTTATGGATATTGCACACGTTTCCTGACGACTCCCTGCTGTTTAATGCTCTGCAATCCAGTGAGTAATCTTAAAGGGCCTCTGTTATGCCCACCCATTCCTTGTGGGGCTTTTTCAGGAACAAGAGCCACTGTCAGTCTTTAGATGCCTTATTATGCATGCATAAGGTATCCTGCAGCATCAAACACACCTGCCTTTCATCGAAACAGCAACAGAGAGAAAAAGAGAGATGACATGCAACAGAGAAATGAATTCATTAAACCTTTCAGAAAATAAACATTTATTTATAGTTTTGTTACAATGACACACCTTTTAATAATGCAAGCATGGAAGTAAATTGGCTCATTACAGAGGATCGTTTTTTTGTTTTTTTTTCAACTTTTTAACTAGGTACACAAAAGCTTTTATCTATTTGGCTTGTCTCCGTCTTAAGAAATGATGGGTTGGACACTCCCACTATCCCATCTGTGGGGACTTATGGGGTTTGTGGCGAGTCGACGCCAGCTCAGAAAGAATAACTAAGTACTTTCTGACTATTTTGAGTGAGGTGCTACTGTACCTCTGGGCTGCAGCTCCGGGCTGTAGGCACTACACAGCATTGCCTTGTGTCTATCCTGACCTTAATCCAAGGATGAACAGCTACACAAGTATTCTGAGGCCCCTGGCTGGCAAGGCAGATTGTATCTAATTGTGTGAATCCAGTAAAAATAAATCCTTTGACACACAAAACCAGGTAGCATAGCATACATAAACATGCTAACTAGCTCACCTGGAATGAAGCTCCGTTTCCTGTTTGTGGAGCATACAGTTTTCATAATATTAAAATGAATTGTGGGCCAGTTGAGTGGAGTTCTTCTGCACTGTAGTGCCGATCACCACTCTCCCAAGGTCTCGCCAGAGGGGGGCTAGAAAGCCATGAGCCGAGATCAACGTTCAAACCGCTTGAGGACTGGACTGTAAGCATTCTCTGAGATCAGGGCAGGTATTGACACAGTAAAAATCCTTGCTCAAAACATCTCAGAGGAAATCTTCACAGTTCAATCAATCATTCATAAAGAAGCACAGATTTTTTTTGGATCTCAGTGTAAATATATTCACATATTAAATGCAATAGCACTTCTTTATGATATTCTGAGTAATATCAAAGATTCCAGTGAAATTACCCAATATCCAATCATCTAGTCTTGTAAATCGTAAGATCTTTTTTCATAAGAGTCAATCTGCCCTCTGACAGTTAACCATTGGGAGTCCCTCCACATCCAAACCAAATTCCTTCTCTAACACAACCACTGTAACATCCAAGATTCATCAGGCCTTTGACCTGAATAAACAAGCCAACAACCTTTGAAGCAAGCAACAAGATGGCTAGTGGATGCCGTCCCATCTTGAAGTCATTTGGGGGTTCTTCCATGTTCCTGTGTCACAACGTAGCGTTGGCAGTGTTACCCTTGAGTCACACTTACGAGTCAGACGTGTTGCTGCAAAACAGGCTGTTACTGACGCTGGCGTCGGCCGCCGACAGTCTCAAAAACAAGAACAACAACAAAAACGCCGCGTCAGCAGTCGCCTCCTGTTCGCCGCGCGCCGCGCTCTGCTGGGGGGGGGGGGGGGGGGCCTTGATGGAACGCGGCAAGACAGATGTGTTCTTTCATTGACTGGGATCAGAGCCTCCCAGCAACGCCGCGCCGCAAGGAGCCGGTGCCAACGGGCATTATTCACCGCCCAGGTAAAGAACAACAGGATGAATTACACAGCGAACAGCTCGCTTCCTCCCCTACCACACATGCTCACCGTGTCCAGAGCTTTCATTTCAGGTTGTTTCTCTTAAGGTAAGCGCTGGGGTAATTACGCTGGAGACTGGGGGTGAACAGGGAGCTTAAAAGGGGGCAGCGATGTGCGCACACGGATCAGCGAATTAGCCTCTCAAGTGCACACAGTTGCACAGCTGAAGAGGTTGATGGGTAAAGCGGACTCTCTTGAGGAAATGGTAGGCATCAGGGAGATCCAGCGCTCTATGTTTAAGTCACTCCCAACCCAGATTATTACTGGGGTTGGGATGAATCCTTAGTGTCATGTCAAATCCATATAATCCTTGTGGTTTTATAGGGAAATCCATGGATGCAATCGTTGATGAGTACCTATAGTCAGACATATGAATTTGATACTGCATAAGGCTGGAGAGCTTTTGAAATCAGTAACATGTTCTAATCATAATAAAGAAGTCCTCATCTGCGTTATGACACCTTTTGCATCATTGATGCAACCATACCTCTATGTTTGTTTAGAGCTCCTGGGTTTCAGGGGTTGCTCACAGTTTGCACACAGTGGAGACGCATGCTGCAGCACTTCAAGCACACAGCGAACAAAGAAAGCCAATATTTTTTCTTCCTCTTCTATTGAAATGCCAGTTAAAGACCTCCGAAACCTTCAATGGGTTTGACAGCATTCACAGGCTATCGCACCCATCATCAGCTCAGCAACTCGAAACAGCCACAAAGCATTGTAAACTATCCTACATTGATTTTAGCCTCCTTCCCAAAGTCCTCTCAGTGTACATACTATAGTATAGACCAAGTCAAATGAGACATTTGATGAAAGTCCTTGGTGTAATAATGCAAAATACACATGTTTTCAAACTTAATGATGCCCTATCACAGCTGCAAGATGGCCTAAATAAATAAACACACCAGTATCACAGTCAAACCCATTACCTTGCCTCCCTACCTATAAAGTCATCTGATAGATGTATATCCCCTGAGGAGGAGGAAAGATTACACTGTTCCTTTGGCTGAACAACAAATCTGATGGCAATACAAGGGAATGGTGTACGCTGATGATGGGAGAGGCAGTGAGCAGGAAGCCCATACACTGTAGCAGAAGGCAGCCTGAAGCTAGACTCAGGCAGGTGTGAAAAAGAGACAGATGCTTGTGGAGCTCAAATGGTGCCGTGGCAACAAACCCTCTAGAATTCTCTTTCCAAAAACAGATCGAGGGAAGAGAATGGGTCATTGAAGGACTACCGTCCCAATTAGCATGGATCTCGTAATATCTGAGTGGTTTTCATGACACAGCCATTGTACGGCAGCATGAACATTTATTAGGAAATAAAATAATAAGCGGGGGAATTTTAAGGACGAGTGCTTTTGACAGCGACTGACACAACAGCACCCTCAATTTCACCAATTCATCAGCTGAATGATATCTACTTGTCTAGAGATATGAAACGAGCAGTGCCATTATATTTGATGTTGCTACTTGCTACAGTATGTTGCCGCATGTTGGTTTTTTTTTTCAAGAGAGAAGGCTGCTGGGTTTACCTTTTCTATGTAACCTTGGTTGATGCATAACCAAAATCAGAGAATTTCAACATGACATGTGTTTGGAGAGGATGTAGGAGCTTTTGTCAATGACCTTGATTCCCTTTGATTGTATGATTGAAATATCACTGAACAAACACCCACTGACGTGGAGACTGTTAGCTGTTAGTTATTTGGGCAGACGGCAGAATAATTGGTTGCCGAGGACAGTCTGCACAGGAACAGCGAGAGAAACCATGGCAATGAGAGTCCAGCCAACATTGCCCAGCTGTCTGGATGTGATTGCTGGCACGTCATCTCTCAGTGAGGTGCGTCTCCCAATCAAACACATTACGCAATCCCACCTCTCAGCTTTTGTTGCAGACAAAAGAGCTCTATTTAGGAAAAACAATCACATTTAGGCCCACTTATACAAGATCGAAAAATAAAATATTTGATGGTTGATAACCATGTTGTACATGCATAAATACACAATCACACACACACACACACACACACACTCATACACATATATCTATTTATACAACTCCACCATCAACTGTGCGTTCAATGAAAGAGCCCACATTTCAGTCAGCCTTCTCAAAAATGTTGATTCTCATGAGTATATAGTATATATATATCAAAAAAATCAGTAGGCGACAACCTCTCCAGGGTGTGTGCATGTCCACTGGGGGGCGCTAGGTGATATGAGTTGTGTGTTGAGGGGCAGTAATGCTGATTGATGTCTCGGGCCTCTGGCCCCATCCCAGCTGCTCTCACACTGGTAATTGCTTCCATGCTCCTCTCTCAAACACAAGTAGCCTTCGCATGTTTTCCTTCTCGCCAGCCCTTTCAACAAGACAGCAAAGTAGAGTGTGTTTGCGTGCGTGTGTGTGTGTGTGTGTGTGTGCTGAGAGCATACAAATGTGCTCCTTCACCCGCCCCGCGTTCGGTGCAACGGATGAGGTTAATAGGTGATTAATATCACACCTAAATAAATATGCGTTTTCATACCTGCCGTGCCATAACTCTCGGGGGCTGTGAGGGAGCAGGCACTCGGGGGGGGGGGCGTTAAATCAGCGGCGTCCGGCGCCGTCACCAGCCCCCTCTGTGTGATGTGAGGATGACAGCTTTATGGCCCAGTTCTCCTGGCTGCCGTTTCCCCCCAACCCACCACCACAACACACACACGCACACACACACACCCACAGAAATGCCTTCCACACCCGTCCTTCCACCACCACCATGAGTCCAACTGTTGGGACGCCTACTACAGTAGGTAAGACCTGGAGGAGGACAGTATGCACAAAACCCCCACATGTACAGGGAGAGATTGAGGAAAGGTGGGGCAAGGCAGGGAGGAAAAACGTTAAGCCCTGGAACAGATAAATGGGTTTTGTAAAATGGGGGTCATTTGTTGCCATTGCAGAAAAGAAAGTCATACTCATTGTCGTTTAGTATATGGCTCATGCTCATGTTATTCTTTCCAACAGTTTTTTTCAGAGATTTTGCATACCACACACATTTTATGACTGTTTGTGGTTTTCCATATGTGTGTACATGAGATATCATGGTGAGGAGAGACTGCTCACTGGTTTGCATGCCAGAGCTAGCAGACGAGAAAAGCCGAGAGAGAGAGAATAATGTACAGTATACTAAAGTATGAAGGCAGAGAGTCAGATTTGAATGCTCACTGTGGTTAGCATGCTGTATATATAGCCATTCTGTACAATGCTGTAAAAATGGAATAGTCTGTGGCTGCTTTGTGAGCACGATGCTTATCAGTCGACGACAATGGCTTCATTTATGCAACTTCTCCCTACAGCCTCCGAGACTGGTTATTACAATCAGCGGGCCATTTTTCCACAGATCATCCTGTGACATGTTCACAGGGCAGGCTTTTGCCTATGTATGCTATTAAGGAGGCACGGATTTAGAAAAAAAAAGTGTGCAATTTTACAAGCCAGAACAGCATTCCCTATAATTTCTCCCAAAGTGATGATCATCATATTTTCTTTTCTTTATAGTCAAATGAGAGCTTTGGCCGTACTGTAATGGAATCTATCTTTGAAAATGAAATGCGGTTTAGGGGCTCATGCCTAATCACGCCTAATGGCGATACCATTTCAAACATGACATCACCTTGGTTTTTGTAGGCTCTCCTTATAAAAGGGCCATGTGAGAAAACAAGACCTCCCACACAAAAGAAAGCCGTGTGTGTGTGTGTGTGTGTGTGTGTGTTGCGGGGGGATTACATGGCAACAAGACGCAAATGTGTTCCTGATCATGTGGACTCATCGCTATAAAAACCCGAGCGGCTCGCTCTTTCACTAGCAGGCACAGCGGGTCTAGCACGCATACTGGGGGAGCTGAGGAGAAACAGAGGGAATGAGAAAGGCGAGAGAAAAGAGAAGGAAAAGAGAGAGAGAGAGAGCGATAGCGGCAGATAAGACTCCTAGTGAGTAAACTCCTGTGATGTGCCAGACACAGGAAACCATCCATTGAAGGAAGAGCTTTGGCGCTTTCCTTCGTTCTTTCTTTCTTCCTTCCTTTTTTTTGGGTTGTGCTTCACATAAACAATGGAGGCTCTTTAATGAGACCCTAGGGTGCTCCAAGGACACCCAGAGAGAGAGAGAGAGAGAGAGAGAGAAAAGTGAGCATGTTCAAGGCCAACACAGGCACAGAAGCCACAGTGGCTGATGGACCAATTCGTCAGGGAGCCGCTGATTGCGCCACTAACCGTTCATTTCCTTCGGCCTGTGCAGTGTCTCTTGCTGGGCCAAAAGTGTGGGGTTGGGTAAAGCTTGGGGGTGGCGGAGGAAGTGGAAGTGGGGCTATCTGATTGGAGGATCACTCACAGTGTGAAGGGTCCTCTGTGTGTGTTGTGTTCCATGAACTACAATGACAGGTTATTGACATGCTCTAGACCATCTCCACTAACAGCCACACTTGGGCCTGTGCAGAAGTGGTGGACATGTGGCCGACTGGCCCTTTGAAGCACTCAAACAACGCTCTCAGAAGTTGTTTTTGTACCAGGCAGAAAAGTAACTCACTAACTAAATCATATTACTTGAATGGGCAATGCACTGTTTGGTGTGATACACAGCTTTCAACTCATTTGATGTGACCATTTGGGCATTTCACAGAAAGCACAGGCTGTGATGCACAAATTGGTCGGCACAACGAGGCTGAAATGAAAGGCCAGACAACAAAAATAGCAAAGTGCGTCAGTCTGAACCTCTCGTCGGAGCGGAATTATTATTACAAGCGTAATTAGCGCGCCCGTGTCAACCCCCCCGGGGGAAAAATACGCGCCAGGCCGAGGGCACCTCATCAGCGTTTGTTTCCGTGACGGCGTTGTGGCCTTTGCGACGCGGCCGGCCGGCCGCCTTGAGTGTTACCATTCCACCGGCTGGCCTCACGCAACCCCCAAACGCCGGAGCCTGTGTCTGGTGAAGACAGGCTGTTTTCTCAGGGATTAGACTTGGCTCTCTACGGAAGGAACTAATCAGCCTCTATTTGTCGCCGCATTGTGTGTCGCTGGCCACGCGCGCAAGCGTGAGAGAGTGAGAGAGAGAGAGAGAGAGAATGAGAGGAGGAAGGGTGAGGAGGGAACCCGATCCGTCGGCCCGACACGCTGGGAGGAGAGAGGGGCAAACGGGGTAGCGGCGGGGACGAAAGCCGAGCCGCTCGGGGTGGAGGCTCGCTCTGCCGCACGCCAGCCAGGGCCAGACGAAACCCGAGCCGGCCGGGCCGAGCCGAGCCAGGAGAGAAAGAAGGAGAGAGAGAGAGAGCGAGAGAGAGAGAGAGAGAGAGAGCGGCGGCTTTGTTCTGGGCAGAGGCCCCCACTGCCGCTGCTGCTGCTGCTGCTGACTGCTGACTGGGCCAGCAGCTGCGTGGGAAATGGATCTGTGTTTTTCCTCATCAGCGTCGGGTCCTGATTTGACTAATTCTGTTTTCTCTCCTGTCGGGAGGCAGTGGGGGGTGTTCGCTGGGTGGATGGAGAGGGATATAAGCCTGGTGGTGTGTGTATGTCTGTGTGGTTGTGTGTATGTCTGTGTGGGTGGAGGGGGTGTATGTAAAGAGGACGGAGAGGCGGTGTAGAGACTCCAGAAGAACGCGACGAGGAGAAGCAGCTGGGAAGCCGTCTTGCCTGCCCTCCACCCCCTCTTCACCACCACCACCACCCCTTTTCAGCACCGCCCAACAGATGTTAGAACTCGCCAAGGAGTCCTGCCGGCGCCCCGCTCTCACCTGACTGATTAGGCAGCATCGTACGCTCTCCCACACTCTCCTTTCGTACATTATTCATCCAGCCAGCAGATGGGTCTCCCCCCCCCCCCCCCTCTCTCTCTCTCTCTCTCTCTCTCTCTCTCTCTCTCTCTTCTCCCTCTTTCTTCCTTCTTCCTTCTTCTTACATATTTCACCTCTGATGTCAGAGGGGGCCGGATATTTACTTTCAGCCGCGTTCCTAAAAAAAAAAAATCAACTTCTTAGGGGCTCCAAATGGACTAAGTGCCGTGTTTGACATCGGGCCGGCGAACCCGAATCCCTCTGGTGGATTCTCTGACCCCGGGCCTGTCCTGTCTCCTCTTAACCTGACCCCTCTCTCGCTCGCTCGCTCGCCTCACAGCGGCGGAGGAAACCGAAGACAAACGCGGGATTACTGTCAATGCCACTTCAAAGTTATGGGCCAGGAGGTCGCGGAGAAGTCACGGTGACCCCTGCTTTTACTGCTTCCTGGGGCCGGTGTCCCGTGCCTCACCCCTCATACCTGTAACTCTCCCTCCGAAATGGCTCTCCCAGACGTCTTCGGACACCGAGCCAGAGGAGAGTTGAAAAAAAAAAAAACGTCGGGCAACAGCGCGGCGGATTCTCGCTCGCTGTGTTTGCTGACGGTCATGCGGAGAGAGCTGGCAGGGAAGGCTCCGCACACCCACACCCACGCCGCGCCAATCCCTTGTTCCACATGTTTAGGAGTGAGGCAAGCGTTCTTGGGGCTGGAAACTGTGGCATCATCCCCAGTCTAATATAAAATAATGAGTGCGTGGCAGCGGCTCATGCTTATGCGGGCTCGGAGACGAGCCGGGGTCTCCCTGGGAGAGTTTGTGCATTAGTGGTTTACGTCCCGTGATCATTAGAGAGATTTGTTTCGCTGCTGAGTTACACACGGAATCCACAGACGCAAAAGAAAAAAAGAAAAAAAACAGAAGTGTGAGCCGCGAGCCACAGACGTCCAAACTCCAGACCCCAGCCAGGGGGCATCTTGATGAGTCCACAACCTTGACAGGTTTCTCCTGCAATAAATTACATCCTGAGAGTAATAATAGGGCTTTTTTTACAGTAAAAACCCCGACCGAGAAGCTCCTCTCCAAAGGACTCATTATTAGTAGGTACACACAAACACAAACAAACAGAAAAAAAGGTGATCACTAGGAGGAGGATCACTAGGCTTTACACAGCCTCCGTTATTTTGTTTTCCCCATGGCAACTGCAACACGGCTGGTGAGAAAGTATAATGTGTTGAGCACCGATACCGCATTACAAAGTTTGCAGCTGTGTACGCGTAATAAGGGGTTGCATAGCAGCGGCAACACTGACGTTTTTCTTTTTTTTTTCTGTGACAGCTGAGGCTTCTTTTTTTTTTTAGTGACAATTATATTGTAAGCTCTGCGGTGTCAAGGCTTAAAAAGTGACTGACGCTGAAAATGGTGGCTGATGTCGCCTGGCACTGTTGTCAGTGGTGGGGAAACAGGAGCTTTCCTCTAATCTCCCCCATCAAACCGAATGAGAGGATCCAGGCCTGATGGGCTCAGATAGCGCTGGTGATGGTGTATGAGATTAAATCTTAATTGGCAGTTATTATGATGACAATGGGAGACTTCCATGTGTCGTAAGGCCCTCGTTCCTTCGCTTCGCCGCAGCTTGTGTGAGCTGATACCGACATCAAAGGCTTCCCCCGCCTGAAAAAGAGGGGGAATATAAATAAATAAAAGGACAAGTTTTCCACCCTTGCACTTTTTTTTTCACCCTCTTTCCTTTTCTCCAGTGTTTTAATGAGCGATGGGATATTAATCCTCATTCACCCAGTCTGTGTCACTTTCCTCATTAAGTTTCAGAAATATGCGCTTTTCTTCCCGTCTCTTTGTCATGTGTAGGTTGTGGTTATCAATGAGCAAAGGCTTTATTAGAAAAGGAATGCTTTTACCTCCAGATCAAAATTACCAACCAGAGAGAGACGAAGGGTACAGGGTTATGAAATAAATAAAATTCTCTCCAGGGAAGAGCTTTGAGAAAATTGACATTGTGAATACAAAATCGCATCAAAAAGCCTTTTGATTAAATAGGAGGCTTTATCTGCAGGTGTTCAGCAGACAATATGGAATTACATCATACTTGACAGGGCTTTCTTTTTTTATACAGCTCTCTCTCTCTCTCTCTCTCTCTCTCTCTCTCTCTGTGTGTGTGTGTCTGTGTGATTCCGTCTGTCTGGATGAAACAATGTCAGTTCTTATGGCTACCAACATCAATCACAAACAACCAGTTTCTTTCCCCTTATACAGAAAAGCACAGCCAAGGAATGCAGTGCCTCTGTGCATTTATGCAAGTACCCACTTGACCGTCTGTTCTTATGCAAACAACTCAAACAGGTATTCATTAATAAAACAAATCCCTCGTGCAATCCAAACTCAAAAGACTCGCGATGCTGCGATAGTCAAATCGTCTGCGGCGCTCGAGGGCCCGATGAATACTTGCCATTCACACGGCGGCGGCATCTGGCTGACATGCAGGGCCTGTTCGTATGCAAAGTGACTGATCAGGAGGAAAGGTCACTGGAGTAATGGACAACCTCTTGATACCGCTGTGATGTGCGCACTCCCAGTGGGAGCGCCGACGTATGCTAATGCTGAAACACACACGCACCACACAGGAGAGGAGAGGAGAGGAGAGGAGAGGAGAGGCCACCACCGAGGGGAGCGCAGGCCTCGGTGTCCAGGCTAATTTAGACAGGCTGATCCCTACCACCCTCCTCGTCCCATGGGGACACACGGAAAAAAGAGGAAAGAGTGAAAAAAAAGGGGAAAAAGAATGGCTTCCTGTACATCAGGACAAATGTCGTTTTCGAAAAAAACTGTTTTCATTCCATTCTGCGCTGACCCTCATAAATTTAGCAGGTTGCGTCCTGGGAGGGTAAACACGACAACTCCGCCCTGGATAAATAAACTGCAATCAGCACAAATATTTATTTGCAATGGTAATTGTGGCGCCGGTCTCATTTGTATATGCACGAGCTGGTATGCTGTGGGCTTGCATTTCGTTCAGTGTCATTAATAAAGATAATTTGACTGAAGGTATTAACATGAATGATGGTATAACGAGGCCATTATTTTGTAAGTGTGCAACCTCAAGAGGCAGAGGATAAGGAAAAATCTATTTTATGCGGCTCTGATAATCTGTTAAGACATCTGTGAAACGACATCGGGAGACGACTCGCATTGGCCATGCAAATCGGATGCATATGCAAATGGACTTGTTGATTGGAGGCTGCCAGCTGAATATCTTGTAGTCGCTGCGGCGCTTCAGGCATCTGTAAGTCCTCCACAAAGACCCGAGAGTGCAGAGCACTCCATCCGCCACAGCAGCGGCGGCTTCATATACATTCTTAATGCATGCATAGGTGCGCCTGCCAAACACCCGCTCTAATCTCTCGCCGAGAGGTGGCCGGCCTTCGACGGGAGAGAGCGCTCCTCGCTTGATTAAGTCCTGCGACTTTCCTTCCAAAAAACACCAATAATATGACTGCGAACGCTCATATTTTCTCCAAATATCAAAGAAGAAAATACAACTCTTTTTTCTTTGGGCCTTGGCACTCAGAGGGGCATTTTGGATGGAGTCTTCCACTGGCTGAGGATCCTCATGAATTCTTCATACTGAACCTGGCGATCTGTGAAATGGGGTCCTGGGAGTGTTTGCGCTGTCAGACCCGAGTATTGTATAGTATTCTGATAGAGAGGGCTCTGTCAGGTTGCAGCCCTTGCTATAGCCTGTTTAGAAAGAATGTGTGTGTGTGTGAGAGAGAACGATAGATAGAGAGAGTGGGTGAGAGAGAACGAGAGAGTGTGTGTGTGTGTGAGAGAGAGAGAGAGAGAGAGAGAGAGAGAGAGGGCGAGCTGTGTGAGGCTGGACTCGGTGAGAAGGTGAGAGGGAGAGCCAGGAGCTGGCGTGTGACTGATTGCCTTTGGCTGGATGTGTCCGAGCGTACTGGCGCAGCTGTCCCCCAGCAAACGCTTTGTTGTGATTAACTGCAGATTGCGGCGGTTTCGCCGACGGCCCTCCGGTCCGGGATGAGGGTCACCAGGCGAAATTCGTAAACTGCTAAGTCGAGCGCCAAGCGAGGGGTAAGGCCAGCGGTGTCAGTCACACGGAGGGTAAGAGGACAAGAGAGGTTAGGCTGGTGTGGGTCGGCCTACTTCTCTCTCTCTCTCTCTCTCTCTCTCTCTCTCTCTCTCTCTTTTTGGCAGGGGTATAACTTTACGGTCTCACTTTGTGCTAAGTGGCCTCGTTTATGGCCACAATTAGAGCACATTTCCAGGAGGCCACAGGGGAAAAGCATGGAGGACTGTGTCCTCTGTAACGCACAACAGACTCGTGACAGGGGCCTGGTTAGGGCCGGCCGGTGGTGCCAGCGCTCTGGAAAGCCGGCTGGCTGGACTGGACTGGACTGCCTGGCTGGCTGACTGACCGTCTGACGGACTGACTGCGGTGTGCGTGGCAGAGGTCAGGATAAGCGGACCCTTTTTCCCGGCATCTCGGCCGTCGTAATAGAGGGGGCGGGAATCCCGCCGGGGGCCCTGGCTGTCTCGAGGCTTGAGGCTCCGGTCTCAGGGCCGGGTCAAAAGATTACCTCCGGCTGGACGCCACTGGATATCAATGACAAAAGACACGTACACACCGCTGTGGCTCTCTCCATCTCTCTCACATAGCCACAAGCACACATTTATCCATACAGACAACACACACACACACACACACGCACACACACATACTCAGATACAAACTCACAGACATGCCCAAACATGTGTAGTCATTCAGAAGCAGAGGACTTGTAAACATACTGAGCACCTTAAAAAATGTTTACATGTGGATGTTAACAGAGCGATCCAAACCAAGCCAAAATTCCAACGTAGTGTAAATACACTCAATTCTTATTAAAGAGAGCAAACGAGTCTGTTCTGGTATCTCTCACAGGAAGAAGGACTTTGGAGTGCAGGTGTACGCATGTGATGCAGCGAGCGCGCCAACCACTCACGTCACTCTCATTTCATGGGGGTGGCATCTCTCGGGCGGGAGATGTTTCAAATTAGCTTCAACGTGCGAAGCTAACAAAACAGCGTAATATGATCACAGCGGCGCCTTAAGTGCCGGGGAGGGGTTTTAGTAGCACACTGTTTGCAGACAACGCCGGATGATGGATTCCACTCTGTCATTGCTAATGAACCCGCCCAAGACAAATGCGCAAACAGGCGCTAACCCTGAGCTATTGCTGGTCCGTGTTGCGGTAATCGCTCTTTAAACTGTGCATGATTAACATCTCATATGCCGTGGCTCCGAGCGGAATCCCATCGTGTGTCAGTATGTAATCATGAATTTGTAATTCGATTTGGGGCTGTGCATTAATGACTCATTGGAGGGCTTCCGACGTGGTGCCTCCGCATGGAAGATGGAGGATCATAAATGTAAAT
Source organism: Sardina pilchardus (assembly GCF_963854185.1). NCBI lineage: Eukaryota > Metazoa > Chordata > Actinopteri > Clupeiformes > Clupeidae > Sardina > Sardina pilchardus. Next base: position 28,004,080 of record NC_085005.1, read on the forward strand.
CACCAATCAGTTCTGGCAGTTGACTGACAGTCGTGGGCTGCCAAGTTTGGCATGGCTATGCCATCCGGGATAAGCATAATAATACGACAATGTGACCTTCACTGCATCTGGAATCTGGAGGTAAAAAAAACCCTGTAACATCCCACATCCAGGAGTAAAAACGGCAAACTAATTCACCATTAAAGCGAGAGCTGATTTACGAGTTAAACATCTCAGTTACCACGTGGCCCATTGAAATCATAAATGTTCAGCCCGTGATTCAAATGTTGTCAAATTAACAGATAGTCGCTCCGTCTTTCCCTGTGGAAATTCAGCTCGGCTGCAGCAGGAGCTGTCATGCCATCACATTCATCTTCTGTGGCCCGAAGGAGATTTGTTTCACGGAGGAGTTGGACGCTCCTTCCAGAGCCTCGGCATGATTCAAAAAGGGATGAACCCAGAGGCTGTGCGGGGCTGTGCCAGTTTTTGAAATACAGCATGTTGAACCCGCCATGAATTTATTTTCCGACGTGATTTGTTCTTAAAACTCGCGGGGCGAGAAAAAAAAAAAAAAACACACAGGCGAGTGAGCGAGTATCTCCTTATCAGCAAATGTAACCATTTGAGATTTATCTCGTTCCGCGATCTCTTCCACTTTGTTCCCCCTGAGGAGCAGAGACATTCCCCATGCCTACACACAAGGCTTTCATGTCCTGCTGCGCCTCGCTGCTCCATCCGCCGGGGGTTTGTCAGGTATATGTGTTTGGCACATCTGCTGCTGGTTTGGTTAGGGGGGAGAGAGGCCAAGAGGCTGAAGTAAGTGCCCCAGATGTGGACTCTCGTCTCGGGCACACGGAGAGCAATGCTTCAGAGAGGCCCTTCACCATCTGCTGGAGAATACAGGCAAGATCTGAAGTACATCTCCGCAACACACGCACACGCACACATGCACACACACACACACACACGCACGCACACACACACACACACACACACACACACACACACACACACACACACACACACACACACACACACACACATGCGCACACACACACACACACACACATCTCCATCTTGACACCCTTGCCAACACCAACACCTCCTCCCGAGCCCTATGCTAACCTGGGCCCTGTGGGAACGGCAACAGAATTTGTATTCATTTCCCACCCGGGATCGCCCGTTTCCTCGTGGCCCTTTATCTGGAACAGGAGCCATGACAAGGTCAGGTCTTGAAGGCAGGAAGAAAAAGAAAAAGGCCGTAAAAAAGAAAAAAAAAAACTCAACTAAAACGAGGGTGAAAAGTGCTGCATTTTTTGAAACCGAAGAAGTGTCATGACAATAGACGGAGAGGTTTCACTCAAGGCCTCAGGGGCCGCAAATTGAAATCTCCAGCCTGAGAGCCCCCCCCCCCCCCCCCCCCCAGTGTCACCAGAGACACGGTGGCCCAGGAGGTGTGGAAGTGAACCATGAACAAGTAATCAGGGGAGTGAGCACCGCACGCCAGGAGGAGGTGGTGGAGGAGGAGGAGGAGGAGGAGGAGGTGAAGAGGGGAGAGCTGCGTGGAGAGGGAGAGTACGATTAAACTCCAATGTTTTTTTTTTTTTTTTTTTTCACACCAGGACGGCGGCGGCGGCGAAGTCGCCTGTCTGCGCTGTGCACTGACCGGCGAGCAGTCGCCGGTGAACTGTATTTAGAGACGTTTACAAAAGACGGAGGGGGGGGGGGGGAGGACGGTGGGGTGAGGGGGTGAGAGCGGCTCTTTGAAAAGCTCCGGTATGTGGGCTAAAAGAGACTGTTAAGACCACACACCAGAGCCACCCTCCCAGCGTAGCCTGCAGGGCCGGAGGAGGCTTTGTTTTCGTGCCCTCCACCACCTTGGCGGCAGGACAAGGGCCAGACGAGGGCTAGACGAGGGGCAGCTCGTGCCCTGCTGGGCGGCCATGTTTGTCGATGGTCCATGTCTGTGTGTCTACGCGTCTGTGTGCATTAATGTGCTTGGACAAGTGTGTGTCCATGAATACATGCAGCATGTGGGCACCATTAAGTCTTCGTGTGTGTCTGCATGTGTAAAAGTATATTGACCAATAATAGTGTGTGTGTTTGTGTGTGTGTGTGTGTATGTGTGTGTATCTGTGGGCACCTTCATGCCTGTGTGCATCTGTATGATTAAGAGTACATAGGCAACTGCGTGTGTGTATGTGTGTGTGTGTGTGTGTGTGTGTGTGTGTGTGTGTGTGCATGAGTATAGGTATGTATAGGTCAATATACTCATGGTCAAATGCACACCCATACAATTTACTTTATGTGTGTATGTGTGTGTGTGTGTGTGTGCCTGAAATGGACGGAGAATGGAATGAGGGGTAGACCCAGAGGTTGAGGGGAGAGGGGGCCCTTATGTAGAGAGAGACTGTTCATTTGCCCCCTGCCGGGGTCCCAGTGTGCTTTCATTTAGCCGGCCGGGCGCAGAGTCGCCCGCCGCCACCGCCTGTCAGGTGGGATGATGATGCGAGCGCCGTGAGGAGCGGCCCGGCCGAGGGGATTAGAGCCGCGTCGCCGTGGGAACCACACCAGGCACCCTGGAACGGTGGCGTCAGCGTCTCACTGCTGCAGACTCACGAGTCAACACTGACCCCCCACCACCACACACACATTACGCCACAGAGACCCACCAAGTTGACTTAAAACGACCAGGAGAAAGATCCCACTGGTACAGTAAGTAGATTCAACAATGAGGGAGCACATGCACAAGAGGTATAATGTTATGGCATATTTTATAAATATTATACCAATTGAGTCCAACCATGTTCACTAAAAATGCAAAGAGCTACACAAAATTCAGAATATTAGTCTAAAACTCCACTGTGAAAGAGGGATGCATTTATTCAGTACATGTGTTCATCCCATGTGATGTCCATCAGCAGTGTCCCCTGAGAGAGTAAGTCTGGCCTGACCTCATGGTTGTTAGCACCTTACTTGACCAGTTCAGCTTCAGCATACGTAGTTTGATTCCATGCATCGCAAGGAGCTCATGTATAAGCCTCTGGGTTTTACTTGGTTTGAGGAAAACGACAACCATTTACACATTACACACTGAGACCCACAGTCCAGAAATCTAATATGTTAAAAAAAAAAACAACACACAAACACAAACACACACACTCACACACACAAATGTACTTTCTCTCTCTCTCTCACACATACACACACACACACACACACACACACACACACACACACACACACACAAATTAATTCAGGCAGAGCATAAAGCAATGATGAAATTCATGATACCAACCCCAGTGGAAAAGGAAACAGAGGACTGCAAAACCAATTCAAAGCACTAGCGCACATTGGGGAAAGAAAGTGGAAAATTACTGTGCAACGGTATTCTACGCTCCTTTTTTTTTCATTGTTTATATCCGCCCGGTTGACCGCAATGGGGGATGTTGACGTGAATATAAACTTAGCTGGGATCACCTCTCTGCTGGATAAGACTCAGAGAAAGCTCATTAAAAAAGCAGGATTATAGTCACAGAAGCTTGGGTTACAGAATAGGGGGCAGGCCTAAGGAGTGTTGACTCAAGGAAGCAGTCCTTTCTTAATTACCGAGCCGCACTCCGGCTGAACTTTTGATTTGCCAAAACGCATATCCATCTGAAAAGGAGAACTTTTCGAGTGACTGAGTGGAATACAGTATAGGGCTCTTGCACAGCCTGTCAATCAGGTGTGCTTTGTAGTGCACACATTCGTGAGCCTATTTTCATTTGCAGATATTCACAAAGATATTGTTGATTGCTGGCTCTGTGAATGCAGACTACTGCAAGATTGAATTTCTCAGTGTTTCCTTATGGCCTTGTCTGGTGTGCAATCAAACAAAAAAAAAAACGTCGGACACTCACAAAGTTGTTCGGAACGTCACGGCTACTCGTTCCATCCCCCTTCCACTGTCGCCGCACGTCTGTTTGTCTGTCTGTTTCCTGCACACCACCAGTCGGTCACCTTGGTGACTGATCGAAGCCCCAGCGTCTTGGAAGACGTCATGGCAGAAATGTCTCGGTTCCCCTTGACAGTGTTGTCATCTCACGCCCTCCGATGACTGATCCTCGGAGCGATGATGGGCCCATTACCAGCACTGCGAGCGGTTCCTGCTAACACCGACGGACCAGGCCCCTGCACACCAGCTTAGTGGGTGTGAAGGGCTCCAAGGTTTGGGCAGACTTACTCGCATTAGTTTCCTAAATCCCCCTACTTATGCCAATATTCCCAGAGTTAATACTAGCGATAAGCACTATGGGGTTGTTTCTTACAGTAAGTAGTCCCATTGTTATTGTTTTAAAAATTAAGACACCATTTAACGCCGACGCTACAGACTTTGGAGGAACAACTTGTTGAATATTTCACCTTGAACTGAGACCTACCTCTTAGAACGATCTTGTTTACGACACACAAGTAAAAGAAAATATGTTTTGACCAACCCTGCATTTGTTGCCTTATTAAAGGGACAGTTTACCGATTAGTATTAAGCTTTGTATCTTTAGAAAATCTGTATTTCTCCCATCTCAAGGCAAACTGAGGGAATGATACATGACCATTCAAAAACATGACTGGTTTTCTAAAGATACAAAGCTTAATGCTAATCGGTGAAGTGTCCCTTTAATCTGACAATGACATTACAAAAGAGTTAGGCCTATATGAGATAGAATGGGCTTTGCTGTAATAATAATGATCATCATCATAATAAGATGTATCTGTAGAGCACCTTTCATACACAGACTACAGCTCAAAATGCTTTACATTTGGAGCACTTTAACAACAATCAACATCAATCAATAATAAATAAAACATCAGCTATTTAGAATTAAGTAAAAATGAGAATTCACAGGATGGTAAGGAGAGAGATACAACATATAAAGTAAAATTAGTGCAGTGAAATAGACCCTGTAAATAAAAGCAGTAGAATGTAAAATAATGTGAAGAAATAGACCAGATAAAACAAAACAAAAATGAAGTAACTAGAAGCTCTCATACAGGTATGTTTAAGGTATTTTTTAAAGGATGTTTTTAAGGACTAAACTTGCCTGGTTGGTGTTGGTGTTATGATTTAAACTAAAAAAATAGAGTAGATTACAAAATTGCTTATTCATAATAGTTATCCCAGTTTTAAGCGTTTGTTTATTTAAGCACTGTACACATTTTGTCACTATTCTCAGATAAAATTGAATTAATCTTGAATGTATTTTATGTACAGGACAGCATCATTCTCAACCATGGCATGCCACATAGCTAGTTTGAATCTCTTGAGACTTTTCAAAGGGAAAACAAAACACAGATAAATGAAGCAAGGGGGCCTTATCGACTCAGTGGTGCACAGCACAATAGTCTCTGGCTGTTTGCCTCCAAACTATTTAGCGGAAAATGGACCACTCTCTTAACACCTTTCTAAGCTTGTTTAAAAAATCCACGCTTACTCACCTACCTTGTTTTTGTTTTCATGAGAAATATGTAAAAAAAAAAAGGGGGAATAACGACAGCAATTTTTCAAAATAGCCTAAATGTATTTTCACCCCTGACCAGCACAAAAGAAAATCATTACGAACAATGAGCTGTCTAAAATCAAAATACAATGGCAGTATTGATTCCAGCCTTCCGCTGTATTCAAGTTGAGGTTGGAGGGGTCCGTATGCACTTCATTATACCCCCATTATTCTGTACCTTTCTTCCCTGAGAGTTGCCTCCTCTCCTCTGAGTGAATTCTGAGTGTGTTTTGGCGAGTCACAGCCATAACAAAGAAACAGCAATGGAGATTCTGAAGAAACAGACCCATGTTTGGCAGTAACACCACCACTACCACCACCACCACCACCACCACCACCATCAACACCACTTCACACCTGCAGTAGGACCTGTGGGTCCATCCAAAAACTCACAGCTAAAGGAGAGGAGTTGTATTTGATAGAAAAGCATGAGATACAGTAAGCCAAAGGCGGACTGGCCTACAGTATCTGAAAGCTCTGGAAAAGTCCAGAGTTGCCGTTTATCCAAGGAGATAGGGGTGGGTGTCGTACACATTTGCCATCTTCTGTGGGATTGGCTAAACACAGGAATCTAGAACAGCTTTCATCTGAAGCACTGCCAAACTTAAGAATTTTCAAAAAAAGTGCATTGGCAATATGCTTTCAATAATCCACCATCAAAAAACCTCCACTGTGACTTTGATAAAGGTTGCACGTCCGTCTTCTTTGGTATTTCACTCTCCTGCTTCCATATGAGGTTACCTACTGACTGAGAGCCTCCACAGCGTGTGTTAAAACGCAGCGCCTGAACGGAAGCGGGTCGCTTAAAGAGTTTGTAGCTTCGGAGCCCTCGATGTCAACGGTCACGCTGTGAGTCAGACAGGTCTCGCTGCTGTTGTCCAGCCTCCAAGTCGAACACAAGGTCAAGACACTGGCACAGAATCAGAGCACTTTTTTAGGAGATGGCTGAGGGAATGTAAAATGTCAAGGCTAGATATGCAACAGATTATATAGTCTCAGCGAGGCTTCGCGTCGTTTAAGCGAAGAAAAAAAAAACTGAGGCTATAAACACTGTTTACTACGAGGCCTATTCCTCCTGCCGCCTTTTCACAAGTTGTAGTGCTGACGGGTATTCGTCTTTCATCTGGGTCGTGAATTAGTAATAAACTTTGGGCCGTGCTGAAGAACGCCTGCTGGTTCGACTACAGAAAGCGGCCAGTAAAACTAACCACACGTAGGGCTTGGATTCACCAGGGTTAAACCTGAAACAACAGACTTTCTCTTTTCCCCGTGTTGTTTCTTCTTTGCCCCCTCCTGCGGGCGCTTTATTAGATGTGTGTTGTGGCCATATTCACACCTGCTGAGCCGGGCGAAACAAGCGGCTCTGTTCTCTCGGGCCGTGTTCTCGCCAGATGGACCCAGTCTGTGACCCATTTGTTCCGTAGTCACATCATCGCCAAGCATCAGACAATCTCAGCTTGTCTCCAGATTGTGCCGTGGTGATTTCAGCACAAACTCGTTTATCAAAGCAAAAGTGTTTTTACAGTTGAAAAGGTAAAGAATATGCGCAATTAATCAACGTTTGCGAGGCGGCCACATTAAAAATAGTCATGTGCAGAGGGGGGGGGGGGGGGGGCAAGTGAGATGGTTCAAAAGGGCTCACCACCGCAAGGCGGGGGAGCACAATTACACACAAAAAAAAAGGGGAAGTGAACGTATCCCAGACGAACAGCCCCACGGCTATTGTGCTCGTGTTTCCTCTCGACCACGTCGGAAAAAACACACACGCTCTTGCTTGGCTGGGATTGTAAGGTCAAGCCAGTCACCCTGGGGGCATGTACAGTGCATCACAGCGGATATGACACCGCCCGTACTCTTGAGAGCTGTCGGCTGTTCGCCTTTCCTGGAATTACGTCGGAGGCGTGGAGCCTTTTTTTTTTTTTATGCAAACTCACCGCCGACTCAGCATCTGAAAGGTCAGCGTGTCAATGCAGCTCTAGCCTATGCATCCGCAGATATGACCAAACGCTATTGTGCAAGGGCCCAACCAGGGGGCTGAGACGCAGGCAAATAAGGACACTCAGCACAAAACATAAAACTCCCTGCGAAAGAACAGGGGTCGGCTCCCAAGCTCCTCTCCTTCAAGGCTTTTAGGGTCTCTTGATCTAGTGCATCGATTATGTCTTTTATTTCTCGCTTCTCTTTCCTTTAAAATGCTGATGTCTCTCAAGACCACAGAAAGTAATAAGGACATCTACATTTCTTTCTTTTTTTTTTTTTACCTACCCCTTCCCACTAGGTGGAAATAAATCCCCTCTTTCCATTATATCACCACGTTAGCTTTTTGGCACATTAATTCCTGAATGCGCAGCGGTGGCGGACGCGGCGTTGGCAGTGGTCGGTAGTTAGGAGGATAACGGGGGCAGAGAGAAGTGGCTTAGAGGTGCAGGAGGCCGGAGACGCAGCGGTCATTACCTCTCTGTGATGGCGCTCCTGTGGGGCCTCATCTGCGGGGTGTTTATTGCCCGGCGCGGGGAGAGCACACTCGCGTCCATCAGCTTTACGGCGCTCCACCCCGGACTAACAAGGGATTCTGGGGGGAATCAAAACACGGAGAGCGCCTTACGGGAAAAAAAAGAAAACGAGAGCCTCGTCGTGTCGCGCCGTCGTGCTCGTCCGCGCGCGGTGTCAGATTTCTATTGACTTTTGGGTGATTTGCGGTGGCGTGTGCACGGCAAGGCTGCTCGCACAAGCGGATTACGGAATCCAATATCTGATTATTTGATTGTTTTTGTAACAAGCAAGGATGTGGTTGAATTAAATTTGATTGGAATGATTCTCTCCTCCTTCTTCCATATGTGTGTGTGTATGTGTGTGTGTGCTTGTGTGTGTCTTTGTGAATAATATACCTAATAGAAAGAGGTGACAATTCTTAAACGCCCAGTCATTTCCTTCAGACCTTGTTATCACCTTCATGTTGTAGTCAAAACACAAGGGTAACATTCAAGACAGACAGGGCCTGTAAATAGTCCTGCTTGTTTGAACTCACAATCCCCCTCTGCATCTACCTCAGAGCAAGATCTATCTATCTATCTGTGAGAGACACACACACACACACACACACACACACACACACACTGATACATGTGGTGCATGCAGTATCTGAACATCTCTATCTCAATAGCTCAAGTCATAACAGTACCCTTGAGCTAGATATGACTGAAGAGATTGTGTGCATGAGCAAGCACACACACACACCACAGATGCACACACAGACATACACACAGGCTCAAATGCAAAAACACACTTACACACTCACACACACACAAACACACACACACAGACACTTACCCTTGTGACTCAAGCCCCAGGTGTTTGGATCTTCTCACTGATAAGGTGAGTGGGCGGATGGCATGTTAGGATAATGGGAATGTGTTCAATGACACATTCCTCCCCCACCCAACTCCCCATTCCTCCCCCAACACTCCGCACTCTACTCCAGCGAGCGCTCGTGTCATGACTGGAGCCCGCCGCATGGACTCCCGCTGCCCTTTCGCTTCAGATGGAACTCGGCTGCGCCCGGCACTGGGCCTCCTCCGCAGCCCAGACTCTCTAGAAGCTACGGAAATTCCCCACGGACCGCCGCTGTTTGCTCCCTATGATTCAGAGATGTTGCATCACGATGAAACTGTCCTGAATCTGGCCTCTAAAACAGCAGACAAAAGGGAAAAAAATCGGTGTTCACTGCAAACACATAACATTTTTCAGTTTTTTTTCAGTTTTTGATGAAGACTGATGCTTCCTGTTTTTGAGATAGGAATGTTGTCTCTAAAAAGTCCAATTTAGAAGTGTTTGCATCTGATGTTGGACGTGTTTTCCCAGTCAGACTGTCTTTACTTGGGTTTTTACTTTTGCCATATCCTGCAGCTCCTCCTCTAGCCTCTGCCATGTACCCATTACTGGCGAGGGCAAAGCAATGTGAGCCACAAGTCAGGAACATAAAAGAGCATGTTTGAGTAGGGCAAGAGAAGCCCTGTCGACCCTGGAAGAAAAACAACATTGACTGCTCTCTTCCCCCGATATACCACCCTGTGCTTAAATCATTGCATGATCCGCAACTAGAATTTTTTGTCCAAGAACAGTTGACCTCAGTGATGAATTATAACAAGGCAAACCCAAGCTGGAATTCTAAATATTTACTTGGGAAATTGTAGCATTCGGTGACCAGACATACCACGGCATATTTAGCTCTCATACATTTAGAAGATGGAGGCGTGCATATCTTGAACGTCAGTTTACTGGTATGCTTTGAATTTCTGTAATCGGAATGTAATCAGAACTAACCAAAATGGTCACTCCATGGAGGAGAAACACTTGATCAAATCCTGAATTGCCCTTTTAAAAGAATAATCACTTAACAACATAGTCCAGTTTCAAATATACTGTAAGGAGGACGTTTGGTTAAATTTATTTGATCATTTTTTTTAACATTATGGCAGTATATTGAAATCCCCCGATGTTTATTTCGATGGATCAGAACACTTTGTTCTGTCTCAAGATTCTGCTCTGAAACCTATTTTATTTTTTTGGTAAATGAATGAATTTGAAGCACTGTTAAACTTGTTAGACATCTCAGCTAGCCAACAACACATTCTCTCATAGCAATGAGCTCCTTGAATCTACCCCTTTGCTTTATTAGAAAAATAAATAGCAATAGAGATTTAAAAAAATACAATTTTTCAGTTCCAAAAAGTACAATTACTCAATTGCAAGCTGATTTTGATTAAAGTGTCAGCCAAATTAATATAAATGTACAATTAAATAAGCAATTTTCAATATCTGAATCTTTCCTTTGGCTTTGAAGCCCCGTAGTCCTGGCTTCAAGCCATTAGTTAACATGATAACTAATCTAATAAGGAAAATGTCAAGATAAAAGTAAAACAATAATAAGCAAGTATAAATCAAAACAATATTCTAGTGGCTGCTGGTTTTTATAAAACACCCACCCGTACCCACACCCACACACACACACGCCCACACACTATAGTGTACACTGAAGGTATATGATTGAATTTTAGTGGGTATTACTGATCCTTCCCTGCTACCAGCTGTCTTCCATGAAGGGGGACTGAGCTACTTCTCTTGCATATCCATGACAACGTGCCTGGCTGTTGTGCAATGGAGCATTTCTCTTGCATGCTTGCATCTCATAATCCCACACCAACATAGTTGTCCAGGCACAGCCGGGCAAAGAAACAGCCCAGATATTTTTGAAACTCAACATAGGTTGGTCTTTATTTACTTCCGAGAAGCTTAGACCAGCATACCCTCTCAAGTAGGGCCAGACCATAACATGTAAACAGTACTACTGGAAGGTCAAGAGTATTGACGTCTGTGCATTAAACAAGCTAACTTGCCTTGAGCTGGTTTGCTCAGCAGTGCAAAGGTCAGTGTGGACAACCCAGGTTGGTGGTAAACCACATTTTCTCTAACTAAATAAAATGAATTCCATTGGTGAGAGTGACCTTATCAACTAAGCTCTTAGAATTGGCATAATGAGAAGCCAAATGGGAGAAATTAAACTATTATATCTCTCTTCCCAGTACAAACAGTACTAAATACAATATAATTGAATTATTGATCATTGCTGAATGATTATTTAACTAGTCTACCTACAGTTTACACTGTACACAGTTTTGATAATATCATTATCATTATCATTGACCTATGTGCACAAAGCATGTCCAGGTATTCAGAGAGGGGGCCATCGCCCAACCTCCTGCACTGCTGCTTCTGTGGCTGGTTCAGATGGAATAAGAAACAGATTTGTGCCGTGCGAGGCAGATCTTCTGCCTGGGGCAGGGCTCTGCTGAGGACGACCCTGCGGTGCTTCTCGCCTCTCATCTGATGGTCATCCATAATCCCTCCCCTGCCTTGTGCGAGTGCTCCGAGAGGAAGCCAGAAGTCCACTGTAAATCCAACCTCTCCTTATTTACATTGCGGTGTCAAAAGGTTCCAGTATAACTCAGGCAAGCGGGTGTTTGCCGGGCCTGGGAGTACGTCAATATAGGGAGGGAGAGGTCAGGGTTTTATACCACATAAAGAGGGGAGCCCGGAGTGGCCCCGGCTCTGATCTGGAATGGATCCGGCAGTGCGCCGCTGGTTCAGATCAAGGTCTCATCGTCCGGGCCGCATCCGTTTCACAGTCGCCAGCTATCAGGGTAAGCATCCATTACCCAAAGGCTTTGGCCTCCAGCTCCGTAGTGTTTACACACTCACCAGAGCTCGTCAAATGTAATGTTTGGGATTCGGTCCCACGGCCAGCTTAGCACAGATCTATATCTCTGAATTAATGAATGGGACATCGCATGTGGACAGCGTTCTCCCGTTACCCATTCGGGCCGCAGATGCGACTGGAATGTGATCCTGCGTCTGTGAACGATAACATTTTCTCACAGTCATGTCGAGATCGTGTCGGTGCTGAAAACTCGCTCGGCCGCAGTCGGAGGAGAGGAATTGACCCATATTCAGCCGTCACATGCTTAAGCATGTGTCCGCTAAATTAAATTCTGCAAAAACTGCAGCTGGCGTCCGGAGTGAAGACTCGCATGGCGCTCGTTTCGAAAAAGCACTGGAAAGACATTTTCACATGCTTAGGCCTCTGAAGATTGATGGGCTGTTGGTACTGGCCGCAGTCAGTCTTCGTAAACGCATCCCTCTGCCTAAAATAAACGCTGAGGACAGACATAATGGGATTCTCCCGCTCACCAAATAAACTCCGGGATATCAATAACCCAACTGAATTAGGTACACAGCAGAAGATGGCCTGCCTCTCCGCATATATCTGGCACGGGGCTTCACCGCCCATGTGTTTTAGAGAGGACTCGGAGGAGCGCCGGCCTCTGATGGGCTCTGACATTACACACACAAACCTCGTTTCAGTCGAGTCTGTGGGGAAGCTGGACCACGCAGCGCACTCGAGTCTTCGCGCGGCCCTGTTGCTTATCTTGGAAATCATCACAATCGAGTGCATTGTGCGTCGGTCAAGGACCGCAGCTGAGAAATCAAAGGGGCAAGCACGCAGAATGATTAAGTGGAATTAGGATCTTTAAGTGATAGCTTGACATCTGCTTTCCTCCCATCCAAGCTTTCCTCTCGAAGACTAGACTTGCCAAGTTGTTAAGCCATTAGTTAGTGTTAGAATGGCCAAATTTCCCTCTGTGGGTTTATTTTTCGCCAGAAATATTAAAGAAAACATTTCAAGAAAATTGTGCTTCCTACTTCACTGTGAATGCTCAAACGGATTTATTATTTCCCTAAAAATATTTATCATGCTGGAAAAAGTATTTTTCCTCATTTCTCATGACGGGATCAGAGAACGTCTGAGATATTCAGCTCAATGAGGACACCCACTTCTACTGTAGCCCTCAGACAAACTGAACATGGTGACTTACAGCAGTAATGTTTTCCCACTACAACCCCACTTGCCTCCAAAGTGGTTTAAGTGCTTTAATTATTAGCCATTGTAAAGAGTGTGGCCAATTAGTCTTAAAGAAGAGAAGTCATTCTTTGCCATGGGTGTGATTAGGGACAGCGGCAAAATGTCAGAGACACTTTTTAATTAAGGCTTTTCTACAAGGCACAAATATCACTCCCCGCCTCTTCACTATTGACCTAGCAGTCAAGTTATTTCCAACCAAGCAAAAGAACAACTTAATACCTCTTGATAACAATAACAATTAATCTTTAAATTATTCTAAAAATCAAAGCACAATTTAGTAAAATGGGCTCAATCTTTACAGTCAGCACACGTTCCCTTGCTATACTGTACACAAAACATATCTTGCAGTGACACCTACAGTACAGGGCTCCATTAGAGGTTAGAAGGTAATGAGATACAAATACACTGGGCTGGTGTAGCATGCTCACAACACAGACGCCGTTACATTTGTAGTAGTAGCAGCAGTAGTCATAGTAGTTGTACTTGTAGCCGCATATTATAGCAGTTGTAGTGATAGTAAAAGAGCTGGGGGTAGACCTGGTGGTGGTAGAGGTAAGAAAAGAAATATTGAAGAAATGTGCAAGAATTCATTCAAAATCTATTGATTGGAATCGCTTCTTGCTTCTTTCAAGGCTCTCGAAAGCACTGGGAACAAGCGCTAGCTTCAGGCTCTGTTTGCAGCGAGCGTATATTGTGTCAACTTGGCAGCGTTCAAATAGGAGGGGGGGGGGGGGGGGGGGGGAGGGGGGGGGGGTTGGGTACAAGTCCCGGGGCGACTCAAGCAGCTCCCGTGGCCAGCGGCGGTGTTCTTGCGTATTGAGTGCGTGTGTGTGTGTGTGTGTGTGTGTGTGTGTGTGTGTGTGTGTCTGTGTGTGTGTGTGTGTGTGTGTCTGTGTGTGTGTGTGTGTGTGTGTGTGTGTGTATGCGTGTGTGTGTGTGCGTGTGTGTGTGCGCAGGGAAGTGCAGTGGCGCAAAGCAACTGAACAGAAGAGTTCCTGGAGAATTCCTGGAAGGGGCTTTCTGGCCTAGTTTAAACTAAGGGATTAGCGCGAGGCTGCACTGCCCACATAGACTTAGCGCACTTCGTCTCTGGAGATGCACAGCCCACAACTCGCTGATTGTCTCCATATTCCGGCCTCACTACAGGAAACAGCAGAGGTGTAGGATTCATTCCAGAACTTGCCTGCTGTGCGTATGTGCTCCTTACCAAACCATTTGAGTTATTCATCTTATAGTCACCTTTGGGGGCGTGAGGTGCACAAGGTTCTTTATACAAGCCGTTCAGTATGCATCTTGAAGGCATTAAAGCTCGTCACCTTTGGGACACAGACTTTTGGGCTGTATTGTTTTAACTACGGTAATTACAGACTTTCCTTTTTTAATGCTGTTTGTGCTGCTCCCATTATGTCAAAGGCAAGAGTGATGTTGCTGTCATGGTGGGGATCAGTGGGGAGGCCCGTGAAAAGCATAAAGGTGTTGGGAGCTCGTTTCTCCCCTGCCACCGACGTCGCCACACAAACAGATCTCAACTGTCACACCTCTGGTGATTTAAACATCCTTATCAAAAAATAAAAAATAAAAAAAAATGTTCACAAAGCAAAAATGGCTATAGCTGCAAGTCTGCCTTGCTCTTTTCCTGTTTCTCCATCACTGCTGCGTGTGTGTGTGTGTGTGTGTGTGGTGTGTGTGTGTTGTGTGTCTGGGGCTGTTTTCATTTAGCATTTTCTTCCTCACCCCATCCCCGAAACAACACCATCAGCACTCTCCGCAATTACCGAATGGACTCAGGAAGCAGCAGCTTGATTTAGCAGACGGTGGGGACTGCCACATTCTATTATCTTTGGATCCGTGATGATTTATGCTGTTTTGCTCCTCGCGGCACATTTCGCCGCGACGCCTCCTCCCGGGTCCTCTTCGCCAGATAGTAGTCCCACGCCGGGGCCTCCCAAGCCCCGACTCCACACCGCCAGATGTCTGCGCGAGGAAGGAAAAACACCGGGAAAAGGGCTGCAGTATATTATCAAAACATGTAAGTTGAGATAGTGTTCGATAAGCCCCGTAGAGCTCCGTTTAAATACACACACAACATGTGAGACTAGGGATACAAGAAGGTCACTTTTTCTGAGGGACATCTGTATGTGTCTAGCGCTAAATCAAGCGGCCATCCCGGCCCCATAAAAAACAAACACATCTGCTCGACGGGATGAAGGCGACGAGGAGGGTGGGCAAATAATTACAGCATTATAGCCATGTCTCTACTAGGCTACTATCTCCTGTGAACATAAATACATAATCAAATGGAAACGGGACTTAAAGAGAGGCAGCGGACGCGGAGAGCGTGAGAGAGAAAATAAACCCTCGGAGAGCTATTGACAGCCTGAGTCTGCCCGCCCGCCCGCCCGCCCGCCCGCCCGCCACCAGCCCTCCTGCCCCTCCCTTGTCTCTCCGCGAGGCCCTCTGTCACCTCCGTGCCTACCCAGCAGGCCCTGCTGTTACAGTAATTGAGTGAGTAATGGACTTATTCCACTGAGTGGCTTTCAGGGTGCACTCCACTTTGGCCCGTAAATCCTGGGGGTGGGAGGTGGGGGGGGGGGGGGACGACTGAACAACAACAACAAACAACAACAACAACCATAACAAAAAAAACAGCAGGAAATAAATAAAAGTTCAAAAGGAGTGATTCACATGCAAGTCAGTCTCATGGTTTTGCGTGTGGGCTTTGTGTTCGCCGGCTCCCGCTGCCCATTCACACATCCCTGTGGGTGTCCTGTTCGCAGCCATTTGAGGGCAATTATCAGCCATCGAGACATGGAGAAGGAAACGCATGGGATATGGCCCGAAGATCATCTTTTTTCCCCTCAGTCCAAAGCCCCAGCTCCTCCAGGGACTTGCCCCTGTTCAAACCGCAAACCAGAACCACTGAGTGGCTGCAGATCCAGAGGAGAAACAGACACTTTTACCCCCTCACTTTCTCTCTGCTCCAGAATTTACCAAACCATGCATCCCCCCCCTCACAATTAGTTGCCACGGGCAAAACCGCCAGTGGCAAAACAAGCACCCAAAGACCAAACAAACATGCAGACATGGGTAAAGCACCAGGGATCTGCCAAGGGAAATATTTTCAGCACAGTTCTCATGCAGATGCTACTGCCCAGGATGGGAGGACTGACCTCATCTGCTAAATATTGTTCTAGCTATCGCTTCAACAGAAATTCCCTCATAGAGCATACAGTGAATGTATGTGTGTGTGTGTGTGTCTCTCTCTCTCTCTCTCTCTCTCTCTGTGTGTCTGTGTGTGTGTGTGTGTCTCTGTGTGTGTGTATCTGTGTGTGCTTTTTGTGCGAAGCTATAAATTTGTGTTTTTGTGGTCGCGTGTTGCTAAGGTCTGGAGGGGCGTGGACGGCCGCCAGTTAAAATACAGATGTCCGACCAGCAGCGTAATTCCATTCGGCTATAATTTACATTTCAGGTCCAGCTCGCAAGACCTGTCATTCCCAGTCCGAAACGGGAAATCGAAGCTGACTGGGGCTTAATGAGAAAAGTGAAAGTTAACTTTTATGAGACACTCGCAAAAGTCGCACAACTTTCACTATAATACGAGGCCCTTAAGCTAATCATCCATTGCCGTGAGAGGCCTTGGCATTTAAAGAGCGAAATAACCAATTTCCCATCTTACCCCTTTGTGAGAGCTATTCACAAAATAAGACCGGTAGCCAATTTTAATACTCGAGATGTCCATTGAACCTATCCCCTGTCGTAACACTTTTATTACCTGCTGGATACAATGTCATTAGAAATAGTCTTATATTGAAATACTAAGACTCTCATATTGCGATCATTAAGATTCTTATGATTAAATTGGATTTCAGAGCAATCTCATTAAATGGCTGAGGTAAACACAGAATAATTCATACTCCGACAGTGTTATCCCCTGGCTTCAAAGACCACTTGATAATAATACGGAGACACCGGCACAAGTTCCCCTGTCTTAACGCATGACGAGCACTCTTTTGATTCATGCCCATCAAGTTTGGTTTCAAGCACAGTCGGTGTCTCTATGTGTTATTATAGAAGTCATTTTCACACATAGAGATTGACGGGAATTATAGCTCTGTGTACTTTTAAGGGCGATTGATTTCCAAGACAATAAACATTTCCTGGCTCTTTTTTTTTTTAAAGTTCATATTTTATTGTGCATTTTCACTCACCGTAAGCATACACACTGCACCTTCCTAATTTAAAATGGCACTCCATCTACCTCCCCCCTCTTCAGCCTGCGTGGAAATAAGCCGCAGCTTTTTGATTCACGTTTTATGTAGAAAGGTCACAAAAGCCCTGATTTATAATCTACTCATGGGTAAATTCTACAGGCTAATCCATCAATGCAAAGGGGTTCTGAGGGAAGTGCTTTGCAATAAACGCCTGCTTCCTCAAGAGGCAGCAAGATTTATCTGCGTGTTCGGTGAGTTTTTCGCGCACAAATAAGATTACATAACGTCATATTTGCGATTCACCTAGGGAGGGAAAATCCTGATAGTCGGGAGTCCTCGGGGATCAGTGCATCTGACCTGCTTGTCTGCACAGAAACATGATCAGGAAACAATGAGGGCAGCACCATACACACACACACACACACGCACACACGCACACGCACACACACACACACACACACACACACACACACACACACACACACACACACTCGCTCGCTGACACATGCACACACACACAGCTTTCACTTCCGAAGAATTACATTGTGGATGACATCAGGCTTTATCCAGTGACAGCAACAGATAGAAAAAAAAGAAAAAAAAATCCCCAGCCGTGCAGTGGTCTTCTTCAGCCAATAAACAGGACATTCAGCTCAGACAATGGGACAGGAAGCGAACTAACCAGCAGGTTTTTCAGAAGTGTCTCCAGGACATGCTGGCGTGGGCTCCTCGGGGTCAAGAAGCCCAAATTATCTCCCTGAATCAGAGGAAACAGACAGTGCAGTCGGAGCGTGTGGCACTGGGAAACAATGGCTCTGACCTGACCTCTGTACATTTCATTAGAGGGTGCCATGTTTCTGAAATGAATCAGTTGAAGAGGGGGAAAACAGGAGAGAGCAGGCCGAGGCTAAAAAAGGCCAGCAGGCTCCAGAGCAGGCATTATCTTGGTGGGCCGAGACAGGCAGCTCAGGAAAGCAATCTCTGCTGCGCTTTCTTTCCAATATATCTACAAAAACGGTCAAAAAAGTACAGAAATTGGATGAGATCTGGGCTGCTCTACTTTCCCCTCCCCTCTGTCTTTTTTCTCCCCCCCCCTCCCCCCCCCTCCTCTCTCTCTCTCTCTCTCTCTCTCTCTCTCTCTCTCTATATATATATTGCTTTCTGTCTTCCTTGTTGCTCTCTGAGGTCCTGCGCTCAAAAAAAAACATTATATCATCTAAGATTTCCCCGCAGTTGCACTTTCCTGTGTGGGTGGCTGGAGAATTAATGCAAACGGCGACACTCTACGATCCTATTGATCAGCGCGAGCATTCGCCAGTGGAAAGCCAAACGCCGGCAGATAATGGGAACCTTCTGATGGAAGTTAAGGGGTGGAAGGTTTGGCAGAGGAGCGCAGCGCAGCCCCGTTTTAGTCGCGGGTTGCGAGGCGCACATGTCCCGGGCACAGAAAACACACAAGAGGGGAAGGGAAGTGACAGCGGCGGAGGTGCCTCTGAGGTAACGCTAGCTTCAATCAGGGAGACGATCAAACATGCTCGTTCCCCATGCAAGAAAATATTATTCTAACAAGAGGGTGGGGGGGTGAGGGGGGGGGGGGGGGGGGGGGCGATGGAAGTTTGAGATGGCGGCGGCGGAGGAGGAGGAGGAGGTTAGTCGGGGGTACGCATGCCAACTCCTGTCGTCCAATAGTGCTGCGCAGCGCTCGTTTTGGTTTTGGGGCTCCTTGGGAGAATTGGAAACAAATGTGGGCCTTTGAAACAGCACCTCACATGGATGTCTCGTAAGCGAGGCGAGTGAGCGAGTGAGCGGGCTGCACTTTTCCTGGCCGCGCTTGAGATGGAAAATCACATTCCTCCGGCGGCCGGCACCAGAGGCACCCGCAGCCGCATCACACCGGGCCAGCAGAGCACAGCCCAGCACAGCCCAGCACAGCCCGCTCTCACACATTAATGCGCTTTAAAAATAAACACACGTGTGCACACAACCACACACACACACACACACACGCACATGCACACGCACACACACACGCACACACACACACACACACACACACGCACACGAACGCACACGCACACACACACACCTTGCACACACACACACACACACACACACAGATACACAGTCGTACACACACATAACCCCACTCACACACACACAATACACACAGATACTGTACACACACACATAACCACAGACACACACTCATACACACGCATGACCACACGCACACGCATACACACAAATATATACCAACCCACACCCTCACAGACGCACAGCAGCTACACATCCACTGTATCAAACACACATTTCGTCCGTTTTCCTCAACATACACATGCAGTCAACATGTGCAAACACACAGTGACAGCATAATGATAACACACATATACACTCACACTTGAGTGCACAGATGTACACCGACTCGCATACACACCATTGCATACACACCCACACACTCTCTCTCTCACACCCACATACAGTAGACACAGACCCTCAACACACACACACACACACACACACACACACGCAGAGCTAGCCAGCCAGGCAGCCAGCTGACTCAGCATGGGAGCTGAAGCTGGAGGGCGGCTGACGTGATTATGTGCAGACGGTGACACGTGTGTCAGGAGCCCGCTGGTGCATGACATCACGGCTGAGGCGTGTTAAATGGAGGCGAGTGTTTGGGTCACAAAGGCCTTCGGCACTACCAGGCCCTCCGCAATTACAGGCCTTTTGTCTGCCAGCAACGTCTCTCTCTCTCTCTCTCTCTCTCTCTCTCTCTCTCTCTCTCTCTCGCTCACACTCCAAACTCAGCTGTCCGTCAATTCACAAAAGTCGCTGTTTTTTTTTTCTTGTTTGGGTACATTCATGTTTATTCAGCTTGGAGTTTGGAAAGAATAATATATTTATATATTTTTTTACATTTACTTCATACTTACTTTCTTGGGATGTTCTGTCTGCATGAATTTGATGTGCTTTAATAACAAATGCAAAACAGTTTAT